>NC_053023.1:623377151-623502577 GCF_003073215.2 Triticum urartu
CTTATTCAACATAGTTTAAGCAAGAGCTCCACATACTCAACCATCATATAGTCTTCTATGATTGCTAACAATCACCACGTACACAAGAGCAAAACATTTGAACCGGACACATAGAAAGATAGGGGCTTATTGTTTTGCCTCCCAACGTATTCACTTCAAGGGTGATGTCAACAATAATAACTCATGCTACCCATATCCAACTGGATATATGTGCCTAGATCTTTCCTCACCACATGATGCCTGCCAAAAGAGAAAAATAAAAAGGAATAGAGAGAAAAACTTCGACTCTTTGCAAAAAAGTAAATACTAAAAAGTAAAAGATAGGCCCTTCGCAGAGGGAAGCACAGGTTTCCATGCGCTTATTTGTTTGTATGCTCAACCCCTTAGTGCAAAAGAATGTCACATTATGTTGCCCTTTATGATAGCAACCTTTATTATGCAGTCTGTCGCTTTTATTCTTTGTCATCACAAGTTCGTACAAGGCTCAATTTTCTCTTACACTAAATGATCTAACACTTATAGAAGCAATTTTTATTGCCTTATTGCACCGATGACAACTTACTTGAAGGGTCTTTTTCAATCCTTAGGTAGGTATGGTGGACTCTTGAAAATAAGATTTGGGTTTAAGGATTTTTGGATGCACAAGTAGTATCTCTACTTGGTGCGGAATTTTTGGCTAGCAAATATGGGGGGCAAGGACCACATGTTGAAGGATCTATGACAATATAACTTCTATGAGAATATGAACAAACATAAATCATTACGTTGTCTTCCTTGTCCAATGTCAACAATTTTGGCATATAATATTTTGAGGGTGGCTCACAATCACAAAAAAATCCAAGATAGTGTATTTGCATGTGATAGTTCTCTTCCTTATACTAATCATTCGTTAATTGCTTGTATGACCAATATTGTGATTGTCAAGCCTCAAAAGATTTCACTTTCTAAACCCAATGTGAAGCTACCACTAGGCATGATATGATTTCAAATTCATGAAATTCAATTTATTCAACAATTTACTCATAGGATATAAGCGAAGCACAAGAGCAATTCCAAAGAAAAGAGCTTCGTTGACAGGATGTGAGTGCCGCTTACTTAGCCTCCCTGGAAACTATTTGAGGACTCTATTTTCTTTAAAAAGTTCCAAATCTAAGTACTTCATGAAAACAGAAAGAAAAACAAAATAAAATGACAATCCAAGGATAGCACACATCATGTGAAGAAGCAAAAACTTAGGCTCAACCGATACTAACAGATAATTGTTGAAGAAAAAAAAGGTGGGATGCCTACCGGGGCATCCCCAACCTTAGATGCTTGAGACTTGTTGAAATATTATCTTGGGGTCCCTTTGGCATCCCCAAGATTGAGCTTTTGTGTCTCCTTAATTCTTCTCATATCACGGTTTTCCTAAATCTCAAAAGCTTCATCCACACAAAACTCAACAAGAACTCGCGAGATAAGTTAGTATAAACCAATGCAAAAAAAACCTTATCATTATCTACTGTAGCAAATCACTAAAAATATTATTCAGCATTTCATACTAAATTCCTCTTCATATTTAATACTCCTATCCGAAAATATAATCATTAAACAAGCAAACATATGCAAACAATGCAAACAAAACAGCAATCTGCCAAAACAGTATAGTCTGTAAAGAATGCAAGAGTATCAATACTTATTCAACTCCAAACATTATGAAATTCTACCAAACTTTAGAAACTTTATCAGATCTTATTATTCAGAAAGTTTCAACATTTTATCACATTTTGAATTTTCTAGGGAATTTTTGCAACAGAGGTAAACTTTCTGTTTTCAAACAGCAACATGTAGACTTCTAAAATAAGCATAGTAAAGGCTATCGATGCCACTTTTATTTGAAATAAAATATGCAAAAAATTATTATAAATAACATAAAGAAACTCCTAACAAAATAAATTGACGCTCCAAGCAAAACACATATCATGTGATGAATGAAAACATAGCTGCAAGTGAGGTTACCGATAATGATGGAGACGAAAGAGGGGATGCCTTCCAGGGCATCCCCAAGCTTAGTTGCTTGGATCTTCCTTGAATATTACCTTGGGTTGCCTTGGGAATCCCCAAGCTTAGGATCTTGTCACTCCTTTTTCTCCTCATATCGATATCTCACCCAAAACTTGAAAACTTCAATCACACAAAACTTAACGAAACTTCGTGAGATGGGTTAGTATGATAAAGACAAACCATTCACTTTGGTATTGTCACAGACAAGATTCATAATTGTTCTCACACAATGCCTACTGTATAATATCATTTACAAAATTTATATTGAGCAATATAAGCCATGGAACCTAGAAAACAAGCAAACTATGCATTGAAAACAGAATCTGTCAATTACAGAACAGTCTGTAGTAATATGTACTCCAACCATATGTCTTTTACTTAAAAAATTCTGAAAAATTAGGAACACATGGGAAATTTGTCTATTAATCTTATGCAAAAAGAATCAGCATTTTCTCATGCTTCTGTTAAAAATTATAATTGTTTTCCTAAGAGCAAATGTTTCTGTTTTTCAGCAAGATCAAATCAACTATCACCGTAAGCCATACCAAAGGCTTTACTTGGCACTTTATTGAAACAAAAGCAATAAAACATGATTAATACAGTAGCATAATCATGTGAACACACAAAAACAGTAGACAAAAGTGTTGGGTTGTCTCCCAACAAGCGCTTTTCTTTAATGCCTTTTTAGCTAGGCATGGTGATTTCAATGATGCTCACATAAAAGATAAGAATTGAAACATAAAGAGAGCATCATGAAGCATATGACTAGCACATTTAAGTCTAACCCACTTTCTATGCATATGGATTTTGTGAGCAAACAACTTATGGGAACAAGAATCAACTAGCATAGGAAGGCAAAACAAGCACAACTTCAAGATTTCCAACACATAGAGAGGAAACTTGATATTATTGCAATATGTAGAAGCATATGTTTACTCTATCATAATAATTTTCAGTAGCATGATGAATGAATTCAACAATATAACTATCACATAAAGAACTCTTTTCATGACACAAAATCATAGAAAACTTATTACTCTCCACATAAGCAAATTTATTCTCATAAATAGTAGTGGGAGCAAACTCAACAAAATAACTATCATGAGAGTGAAAACTAAATAAAGGCATGCCCTCTCCGAATCCACTTTCATCATTATAATCATCATAAATAGGAGGCATGCAATAATTATAAAAAATTTGCACATCAAATCTTGGGGGACTAAAAATATCATCTTCATCAAACATAGCATCCCCAAGCTTATGGCTTTGAATATCATTAGCATCATGGATATTCAAAGAATTCATACTAACAACATTGCAATCATGCTCATCATTTATACCAAACATTCTATTTAATTCTTCTTCTATCAATTGAGCACAATGTTCATTTCCATCATTTTCACGAAATACATTATAAAGATGAATAATATGATGCAACCTCAATTCCATTTTTTGTAGTTTTCTTTTATAAACCAAACTAGTGATAAACAAGAAACTAAAAGATTTGATTGCAAGATCTAAAGATATACCTTCAAGCACTCACCTCCCCGGTAACGGTGCCAGTAAAGAGCTTGATGTCTACTACGTAACTTTATTCTTGTAGACACGTGTTAGGCCTCCAAGCGTAGAGTTTTGTAGGACAGTAGCAATTTTCCCTCATGTGGATCACCTACGGTTTATCAATCCGTGAGAGGTGTAGGATGAAGATGGTCTCTCTCAAATGCCCCTGCAACCAAATACAAGAAATCTCTTATGATCCCAATACACCCAATACAATGGCAAATTGTATAGGTGCACTAGTTCGGCAAAGAGATGGTGATAAAAGTGTAATATGGATGGTAGAAATATATTTTTACAATCTGAATAAATAAAAACAGCAAGGTAGCAAAAAGTAAACGGGCACAAAAACGGTATTGCAATGCTTGAAAATGAGGCCTAGGGTCTGCACTTTCGCTAGTGCAATCTCTCAACAGTGCTAACATAGTTGGATCATATGATTATCCCTCAAAGTGCAATAAAGAATCACTCCTGAGTTCCTATTAGCGGAGAACAAAAGATATAAATTGTTTGTAGGGTACGAAACCACCTCAAAGTTATTCTTTCCGATCAATCTATCCTAGAGTTCGTACTAAAATAACACAAGCTATTCTTTCTGTCGGCGTTCTGGGAACGGGGGTCCCCAGACTTGCCTGTCTGCGGCCTGCGGCATGGCTCAAAAGGGGGCCCAGCACGGCCCATCTTCATCAACACAGACCCAAGACCCTCGCGAGGGGCCAAGCCTCGCGGGGCGGACGACACGGAGCTTCCTCAGGCACGACCTCATTAGGCTGGCTCGCGAGGAGGCGGAGAGATCAAGGCGGGGTACCTCACGAGGTGCCCGTGACGCAAGCCATGACGACCAAGGGCGCCAGGCGGGCGCCAGCCCGCGCAGTGTCCTCCTTTCCTCTTTGGTGCAAAGGGAGCAATTGCAGGCGAGAGCATCAAGTAAAGGCACCCATTTCGGTGCAACGAGACCAAGACCAGTCCAACGACAGGGAGGAAGTCATTGTGGAGCCCAAGCCAGCGTCACCACCAGAGTCTTTGGCAGGCGAGGACCAACTTTAGTCAGGATAAGTGTACCAGATGTTCCCCTTCAAAATGGCCAATTGTTGGCGCCCTTCCCGCTCAATATTTGGGGAAGAGGCCCAGGGCCTTTGCCTATAAATAGGACTAGCCACCCACAGGGTGGAGGGATCCAGAATCGGCCAACCCAGTAACTAGCCAGGATCGCAATCGAGAAGAGAGAGAGAGAGAGAAGGGTGACTGAACTCCCCCTAGCAGTTCATCCCCCAAACCAAGAACAGACCCTCGCGAGGCTGTTCTTCCTTGTATTGCTCATCATCATCAGCCCAAGAGGCAATCCACCACACCACACACTAGAGTAGGGTATTACACCACAACGGTGGCCCGAACCAGTATAAACCCTGTGTCTCTCGTGCTGTTCTTTCCATAGCTTAGATCTTAGCGAGGCGGAGGGGTGGATGTAGGTAGAAGGCGAAATCTCCGCGCGCACCCAAGTGTTCGAACCTCAAGGGTTTGCCGGAACCCGAATCTGACATTTGACGCGCCAGGTAGGGGTGCGCCGGAATCCACCTTCTACCGCTTCATGTCCCATTGCGTCGTCATCACCATGTATGGCGACCAGGCGGGCAACCCAGATCCATGGGCGGCGTGGCCCGCCCGTGCAGAGCCGCTCGCCTCGGGCGACCCCATGCCCCAAGCAGCTCGCGGTCCGCAGGGCGCTGCGGGCCGCGGGCGACGCGGACAGGCTTCGACAGCTCTCACGCCGCGGCAGGCGCGGTCGGCAGCAAGGGCCTCCAATCACGCCGTGACCACGACACCGTACACCCGCCGGGAGCAGGCGAACTCGAGGGCCGCGCTCACGGTGGCCCAAGAGCTGCTGCAGTGCAGGCTGCTGGAGGGCGGCCGCGACGTGCTGCTGGAGCGGATGGCAGAGCTCCTGGGCTTCGCCGCCTCGGGGGCTCACCCCTTCTGCACCTAGCTCCCATCTCAAGCCCAGGGCGGCCTGCGCGGGGGCTCCGCGCGCGCCCGCGGGCTCCAAGGCTACTCCAACGCCAGCGAAGCCGTCGGCACCGGACCGGCGGCGGCGTTGCCCCCGCTCCCGGTCCGCGAAGAAGAAGGACTCGACGCGACCCACGGCCCCAGTGGACAGCCGCGCTACCACCCCACGGTGGGCGCGTCAAGCAGAGCTGCGTGGCGTGCGGAGCACTACGGCATGGCCTTCGGGATAACGGTGCCAGAAGAATACGTGCCCCTCATGATGGACCAAGGACACCCTCACGAGGGCGAACAAGGCTCGCTCCTCAGCCCAAGCTGGGGGAACAAGGCGCCAGAAGCTGAGTCCTTCCAGGAGCCCCGGGACGGTCCCACTGGCCACGCTGGAGGCAATGACTATCGGGTACCGCTAATTCCTCAGGAGCAGGCATACGCTAATCATGGATCGCAGGAGGTGCAGGTCACCACAACGAGCAGCTGCCCCGCTCCCACAGTCTCCTACCCCTCGGGAGGAGGATGCAGGGGGCTGCAGGAGAGGGTCCAAGATCCGACATCACCACCGCGGCGTTCAGAGCAAGGTGTTCTCAGGAGGTAGGCCCTCTGCTGGGGAGGTGCCTCAGGGCCTGCCCCTGGCGGAGGACCCGTGGTCGTCGGGGGAACCGCTGGCGACCGCTCTACCCCATCGGCGGCGTCCTGGTTTCCGGTCATTGTTGATGGCACTAGAGTGTGGCGCAAGGCGGGGCCCTCATCTGGCGATATGAAGCAAGGCCGGTACCTGTGAAGAAGGCCCAGTGCCTGTGAAGCTCGCCGCCCCGTGACACTCTCACGTAATAATGAGTGGGGTTGTACATGCCCCGGAGTATCAGGGGTGCCGGCCTCAGGCCCTGGGGCTCCCTCCCACGCCCAGTGGCAGCACTTAGCTCCGCGCTGGTGAGAAGACGTCCAAGACTAGATTAGGTGCCGGACGCGGCCTTTTGTCTGCTTTCGTTGCTTTTCCCTTTGGTTGTCGCTTTCCCCCGTTGGATTTAAGTTGGATTCGAATTTGAGATTTGCGTGTGTTCGGGGAAGGGGTGCTTAGTCTCGTTCGAGCAATTTCTCGCGTTTTGGTTACCACTTCGCCTCAACTGCCTCCCCTCGTGAGCCCCTCGTGAGCCGGGTCCGGCCTAGCTTGCGCGCAGCCCAGACTACCGCCGCCGCGTCCTCTCAGGAGGTTTTTTACTGCAGATCCTACGGATTCGATCAGGGAACACTCGGGACACCATAGCCTCCCACAGGCTACCTCAGGGTCCGCACGGGACAAAGGTTAGCTAGCCGACCAACGCGTCGCTTAAGCCAACCACTTGGCGCGGGCGCATGGGCAATGTAACGTCTACTAGTATGATGAACACAAGTTTTACATGAGGGGCTCCCCCTCCAAAATGCTCTCATAGCCATCAGGCCAAAACCTGAGTTCTATTCATGCAGGGTAAGGAAACAGGAACGATGCATGATCAGTCGGATAAATCCCCCAATGCGTCCTCAGGAGCACCACCCGAACCGTTGCTGGCGTCGCTGAACTCGTCGTCGCTGTCTGAGTCGCCGCCAGCGGCGTCAGGGCCGTTCACCACACCGCCCTCGTCGGCAGCCACGATCACGCCGTCGTTGTCTGAAGCGAAGGCCCTGACAAGAGCATCCACATTGTCTTCCACCCAGTGCGCCAGGTCATCTCGGACAGCCTGGGGGACTGGGGCGATGGCGGCGTCGAAATCGAAGTGGGGATCCATGTTCCGGAGATGGCTGAAGACGCGAGAAAAGGCGCGCCCGAGCAAGGCGCGGCTCCTCTCCTCCACCAACCTGTCGGCCCTGACCGACCGCGCCTCCAGCTGCGTCACCACGTTGGTGAAGAACTGAAGGTTGCCAGCGTAGTTGACTGCGTGCGGCTCGCCAACAGCCGCCTCGCAAATGTTGCCCAAGGCTGTGTTGGCTCTCTCCTGGAGCGTGGTGAGCATGGGGCCGTGCTCATGCTCCAGGATCCGCCGCTGACGTATCTCGTCCACATTCTGGCGCGCGATGACCTCAGCCTCCTCCACCCGCTGGCGAAGAAGGAGCACCTCGGCCTGGGAGGTGGTTGACTCCCCTTGCGCTACCTCAAGGGCGGCCTGGAAAGCATCGGCCCGCCGCGTCGCTTCCTCCAGCTTGGCCCTCAAGGCAGCAGTCCTACCTTCAGCCTCGGCCCGGATCAACTCCAGCCTCTCCTCGAACTCGTGCTCGAGGTTCAAGCGCGCCATCGCCACCCGACGTCCGACCTCCTCCAGGACACAGGCTTCCCGTGCAGCGACATCATCCTCCGCCTGCGTCACCAAGCGCTCCCTCGTCTCCAGACGCTCGTACTCGCGGGTACGTTCGGCGGCTTCCAGCGTCAGCTCCTCCTCACGCTTCTAGAGCTCTGCCGGGTCGCCAGAGGCCACCTTCATCGACGCGAGAGTTGCCTCGCGCAGCTCCACTTGCTCCTCCAGTGAGTGGCACCAGGCCAGGAGCTCCCGAGCCCGCTCCTCCGCCGCCTCTCACTGCTGGTCAGCTTCCCGGGCCCCCTCAGCTGCCCTAGATCGGGCCTCCCGAGAGACCACCAGCGACGCCTTGGCCTCCGCGTCGTCAAGATCGCGTTGACGGCGCGCAAGGGTGATGGCGCCCTCCAGCTCGCACCTCTCTGCAGCCAGGCGCAGGCCCTCGGCCTCAAGGCGCGCATCTTCATCAGCAAGCTCCTCACCAAGCAGGCTCACCGCGTCAGCTGCCCTTCGAAGGAATCCTTGGCGAAGAGCGCGACGCTCTCGGGCGCGCTCGAGCACGTCTTCCACACCATCATCTTCCCCGAGCAAGCGCCGGGGGCCACGAATCAGCACTCCCCCTCCGGGCAGGGGGCTGGGGGCTGGGACCCTCGCGACGGCCGGGCACGCCACGCCAGAAGCCCGGCCTGGAGCCAGCCCACCCCCAGATGAAGAGCGCAGGGAGCACCTCAGCCAATCGCAGTCCACGACCAGGCGAGAAGCCCACGGCAGGCTGGCTATGCCACGAGAAGGCCCGCGAAGGAGGATCGCGAGGTGCGCAGGGCCACGATGCGCCTCGGGACGGTTCGCCTCTCCGTTCGCCCTCACCACAAGGGCTCTGCTGCTCGGAGTGCTTGAGGACGGTGGAGGGGGCGAAGCCAAGGGGGACGGCACCTCAGCCGTCTCCACGAGCTCGGCTAGAAGGGGCCTGCGGAGCAAGGATCAGTAAAAGCAACAGAAGGATCGGAAGCTGGGAAAGGAGAAGGCTTACTCATCAGTGGCAAAATACTTCCTACGCTTCAGCAGGCAACAAGGGTAATCGTCGCCCAGGGCCTCCCTTCTCTTCTGGAGGCCTTAAAGTCCACGCGGAAGCAGCCCAAGAGTTGAGCGCAGGGATCAACCTGCGACGAAGACGGAGCGTCAAGGTGATCCGCGTCAGGGGCGCCTGCCTGATGCACGCTGCCAATCGCCTCGCCAAGAGAAGCGGCTGGAGCCTCGGGGGCCTCCGTCGCAGCCTCAGCCTCATGAGCGTCGCGGCACGGGCCCCAAGAGCTGCTCCCTCATGAGCGTCGCCCGGCGCTGTCACCCCGCCGGGAGCCCCCTCAGCCTCTGGCACCTCATGCCTCCCTGCTCCGCCACTTGAGGAAGAGTCGCCTTGGCTGACTAGAAGGGCAGTCACCATCACTGGGTTCTTGCGAGGCCCCTGGAGGCCAGCAGGCCGCGGCCCCCACTCATCAAAGATAGGCATCTGATTCACAAAATCGCCCCTATTCTGGCAGAAGTACAGCAAGGCCCCTCCCTGCTGGATGCTGCCAGGGTTGGGGTCCCCAGTCAGGATCAAGAGCACTGTCCTCAGCACTTCAGGCATCAGGTCCTCTTCTTGGAGCCTCATACGATCATCACGCCCGAAGAAGGCCCACATCTGGCGGGAGTGGCGTTGGAGAGGAGTAGCGCGGTGTAGCAGGAACTCCTTCACCACCTTGGGCGCTGTCATGCCAAGCGACCTCAAGAACGCGAAGCGGTGCCAGACGAAGACGAGCCGGGGGCTCTCAAGCGTCTCCTGGCCCTAGCCCGAATTGGGGACAACAGGCGAAGTTGGCTCCGATAGCAGGGGGTTGGGCACCCCTGCATCCACATACAGCCACCGCTCGTGGAACCCAGCCGCGGGCAGAGGGAGCCTGAAGTCAATCCCTGAGGCCGCTGTCTCAGATGCGGCAATGAAGCTTATGCATGCCCAGCATTGGGTAGGGTCGACAAGGCGCAGAGAGAAGAAGTGGCGCAACAAGGCAACCGAAGGAAGGATGCCCATCATTGCCTCGCAAACAAAGGCGAAGACCGAAAGGAGGGTGATGGATTCAGGACCCAGATGCATCATGTGGATCTGATAGTGGGAAAGCACGGCACTGAAGAAATCAGAAAAGGGGGGAACCAGACCCGCCCACAAGGCGTCGGCAAAACACGGGACCTCGGTGACTATCCTGTCGGTGGAGAAGTGGGACGCGGGCCAGGCCGTCGTCCTCCCGCATCCGTTGAAGATAGTAGCCAAAGCCGAGATGACCTTGCCCAAGCCCTAGGCAGGGGCCACCAACGGCGGTGAGCAAGGCGGAGGCATGGGTTTCTTCCCTCTTCCCTTCTTCGTTGAAGCCATGGCGATAGGAAGGGGGGAAGGTTCGAGATTGGGTTGAAAACAGAAGCTAGAGTTCGAGCAGAGGAAGGACAGAGGGCGCTCAAGCAACAGAAAGGGGAGCGGCTGTGTACGACTACGAGTCCGCCTAGTAAGGCGCAAAATAAGGGGGGGTGTGGGGGAACAGTGCCACCCACGCCCAACCAACCGCCATGCGGCGCCCAAGATCGCAGGCTGTTAGGGCCCGCGGCGCTTCGCTCTTGCCCTTTCGCCTCCCTGCACGGCCAAGTCCGGGCGCGCCTTGGGCCCGGAGGCTACTGTCGACGTTCTGGGAACGGGGTCCCAAGACTTGCCTGCCTGCGGCCTGCGGCGTGGCTCAAAAGGGGGCCCAGCACGACCCATCTTCATCAACACAGACCCAAGACCCTCGCGAGGGGCCAAGCCTCGCGGGGCGGACGACACGGAGCTTCCTCAGGCACGACCTCATCAGGCTGGCTCGCGAGGAGGCGGAGAGATCAAGGCGGGGTACCTCACAAGGTGCCCGTGACGCAAGCCATGACGACCAAGGGCGCCAGGCGAGCGCCAGCCCGCGTAGTGTCCTCCTTTCCTCTTTGGTGCAAAGGGAGCAAGCGCAGGCGAGAGCATCAAGCAAAGGCACCCGTTTCGGTGCTACGAGACCAAGACCAGTCCAACGGCAGGGAGGAAGTCATTGTGGAGCCCAAGCCAGCGTCACCACCAGAGTCTTTGGTAGGCGAGGACCAACTTTAGTCGGGATAAGTGTACTAGATGTTCCCCTTCAAAATGGCCAATTGTTGGTGCCCTTCCCGCTCAATATTTGAGGAAGAGGCCCAGGGCCTTTGCCTATAAATAGGACTAGCCACCCACAGGGTGGAGGGATCCAGAATCGGCCAACCCAGTAACTAGCCAGGATCGCAATCGAGAAGAGAGAGAGAGAGAAGGGTGACTGAACTCCCCCTAGCAGTTCATCCCCCAAACCAAGAACAGACCCTCGCGAGGCTGTTCTTCCTTGTATTGCTCATCATCATCAGCCCAAGAGGCAATCCACCACACCACACACTGGAGTAGGGTATTACACCACAACGGTGGCCCGAACCAGTATAAACCCTGTGTCTCTCGTGCTGTTCTTTCCATAGCTTAGATCTTAGTGAGGCGGAGGGTTGGAGGTAGGTAGAAGGAGAAATCTCCGCGCGCACCCCAGTGTTCGAACCTCAAGGGTCTGCCGGAACCCGAAATCTGACACTTTCCGATCGATCTAATCAAGAGTTCATACTCAAATAACACCATATGACACACATCAACCAACTCTAATGTCACCTAGATACTCCAATGTCACCATGAGTATCCGTGAGTTAATTCTACGGTATGCATCAAACAACTTCATGATCATAATATTCAATCCACATAAAGGACTACAAAGAGACCCCAAAGTTTCTATCGGAGAAAAGATAATAAAAACATGCATCAACCCCTATGCATAGATTACCCCAATATCACCTCGAGAATCCACAAGTTGAGTGCCATAACATACATCAAGTGAATAAATATGATACCCCATTATCACCTCAAGTATTCATACCGTAAGACATACATCATGTGTTCTCATATTTGAATATTCAATCTGACAAGACAAAACTTCAAAGGGTAAAGATTCAGTTCATCACAACAAGAGTATAGAGGGGAGAAACATCATACGATCCATCTATGTTAACAAAGGCCATGATATAGATCACGAGAGAGAGAGAGAGAGATTAAACACATAGCTACTAGTACAAACCCTCAGCCCCGAGGGTGGACTACTCCCTCCTCATCGTGGTGGCCGTCGGGATGGTGAATGTAACGCCCTCGATGCGGCTATATCTCCTACGTGTCGAAGCACGACTTAGAGGCATAACCGCATTGAAAGCAATGTCGCAAGTAAGGTAATCTTCACAACAACCCATGTAAATAAATAAAAGGGGAAAGGATACATAGTTGGCTTACACTCGCCACGTCACACAAATACATGAATAACATTAAAATCATCCAATACACTCATGGTCCGACTACGGTACCAAAATAAAGATCAACCCCCACATGCGACAAAGTGCCCGATCGCCCCAACTGGGCACCACTACTGATCATTTGGGAAAGACACGTAGTAACGGCGAGAGTCTTCATTGAACTCCCACTTGAGCTCAAGCGCATCGTCTGGAGCGGTATCATCGGTCCCTACATCTGGTTTGGAAGTAAACTGTGAGTCACGGGGACTCAGCAATCTCGCACCCTCGCGATCAAGACTATTTAAGCTTATAGGTAAGGCGAAGGTATGATGTGGAGCTGCAGCAAGCGACTAGCATATATATGGTGGCTAACATCCGCAAATGAGAGCGAGAAGAGAAGGCAAAAGCACGGTCGAACAACTATGATCAAGAAGTGATCCTAGTACAACCTACGTCAAGCATTACTCCAACACTGTCTTCACTTCCCGGACTCCGCCGAGAAGAGACCATCACGGTTACACACGCGGTTGGTTCATTTTAATTAAGTTAAGTTTCAGGTTACCTATAACCGGACATTAACAAATTCCCATCTGCCCATAACCGCGGGCACGACTTTCGAAAGTTGAAATCCCTGCAGGGGAGTCCCAACTTAGCCCATCACAAGCTCTCACGGTCAACGAAGGATATTCCTTCTCCCAAGACAATCCGATCAGACTCGGCATCCCGGTTCCAAGACATCCTCGACAATGGTAAAACAAGTGCAGCAACACCGCCCGAATGTGCCGAAAAATCCCGATAGGAGCTGCACATATCTCGTTCTCAGGGCACACTCAGATGAGCGCTCCATACAACTAAAACCAAACCTCGAGTTTCCCCGAGGGGGCGCTGCATAGGGCTCTAGTTTGGACCAACACTCAGAGGAGCACTGGCCCGGGGGGGTTTAAATAAAGATGACCCTCGGGCTCCAGAAAGCCAAGGGGAAAACAGGCTAGGTGGCAAATGGTAAAACCAAGGTTGGGCATTGCTGGAGGAGTTTTATTCAAGGCGAACTGTCAAGGGGTTCCCATTATAACCCAACCGCGTAAGGAACGCAAAATCCGGGAACATAACACCGATATGACGGAAGCTAGGGCGGCAAAAGTGGAACAAAACACTAGGCAAATGGCCTAGCCTTCCACCCTTTACCAAGTATATAGATGCATTAAGATAAACAAGATAATATGGTGATATCCCAACAATAAACATTGTTCCAACAAGGAACGATCTCCAATCTTCACCTGCAACTAGCAATGCTATAAGAGGGGCTGAGCAAAGCGGTAACATAGCCAAACAACGGTTTGCTAGGACATGGAGGGTTAGAGGTTTGACATGGCAATATGGGAGGCATGATAAGCAAGTGGTAGGTATCGTAGCATAGACATAGCAAAAGAGCGAGCATCTAGCAAGCAAAGATAGAAGTGATTTCGAGGGTATGGTCATCTTGCCTGCAAAGTTGTCAGAATTGACTTGATCCTCATAAGCGAACTCAACGGGCTCCTCGTTTATGAACTCGTCTCCCGGCTCTACCCAAACAAGAAGAACAAGCAAACGGAACACAATCAACCACGTGCAATGCTCAAACAACATGATGCAAACATGGTATGATATGCGGGATGCGATATGTGATGCATATGCATGATTTGACAAGGAATGATTGAACCTGGCCTCAACTTGGAAATCCAAGAGTGCCACTAGAAAGGTGAGGTGATTTCGGTTGAAATTGATATAAAGATCACCGGAATCGGATGCACGGTTGGAAATGGCAAGCAAAACAAATATGGCACCGGTCTGCAATAATCAGCAAGTGACCAACTAAATGTATCAAGATAAATATGCTACATCACTCAAACATGACAAAAAAATACATGGAAGGGATCCACTCATGAAGCTTGACAAAAGATGAACACTAAGCTACGGCTAATTCATCCATTAACAGGTGCAAACAAGCATGGCAAAAGTGCAAATGATAACAGGTTTCAGACTTAGTGAAATTAACACAAGTCTGGAATTTATCATCAGGAAGCAGACTTTAGAGCATGAAAACTACATGCTACAGGAACTTAACATGACAAAGCAAGGCATGTCATGAAGCTACTCAAAGCACTTAACAAAAGTCCCTTACGCTCCGTTTGGATGTTTACATTCAGGCCTAGTATTGGGTATTGGCATTTGCCTGAGTCTAGTATCCCGAATGCCACCGTTTGGTTGGTCTTGGCATTCAGTCGTGGCATTCGGGCTCGATAATGAGCGGTCCGTCCCTAACGCAAAAAACTGCTGGCCCAATTCGGAGCCTGTGTGCTCGACATCGCTAGGCATTGGGTGGGATTCAAGGGGATAGCGTGCTTATCTGTTCACTAACGAAACCAACCCAGCTTCGTACCTCCCGTCTCGACGAACGGCGACGACGCCCATCCCGCCAGCCTCCACACCGAGCCCCGGCGGCCGGCGTGCCTGCACCCCAAGATCCGGTGGCCGGCGCCACCCTCCCGCCTCGTCTCCACCCCAAGATCCAGCGGCTGACGCCACGTTCCCGCCCCGCCGGAGCTCTCTAGCAGCCGGTGCCACGTTCCCGCCCCGCCAGAGCTCTCCAACGACCGGCGCCGCCCTCCTACCCCGCCTCCACCATGATCTCCGGCGACCGGCGTGCCTCCACCACGAGCTTTGCCGCCCCGCGCAGGTGTGTTGCTGACTGGCTCCTTCCTCTCTTCGTAGAGCACCGACCATCTCCCCTCTCCCTTGTCTAGCGTCCAGCCTCCTCTTTGCTCGATCTCCCGGCAAAGTCTCATACAACTCAATGCCTCACATTGACAACCCAAACATCATTTGGCATTCGACCTCAATATCAAGTCTGTGTTCCAAATATCTAAGCATCCAAACAAAAATATTGACATTCAATCTCAATACCAATATAGTGTGATATTGATATTCAACCCAATGCAATGCCAAGGCTCCCAATGCATACATCCAAACATAGCGTTAGTGACCTTGAGCCAAAAGGGATCAGAAAATACAATTGCAAGCATGTGAACATGGCAAAAACACAAACAGATTCAGAATTAGTGAAAAACTGGAGCATGCAAATCAGTTAACGAGTAGGCATGTTTATGAGCTCGATGCACTCACTACAGAGCATGGCATGACAAACTAAGAATACACGCATCAAGAAGACATGGCATAGGAGCTATACATGGCAAGAACAATAACATAGCATGCACGGGTCAATAGCAACATCCTCGGCAAAATCGCTAAACATGTCAACAATCTGCCAGGATTCACTTTATAGCAAAAGTAGAGCTCGATTGACTCAAGGTAGGGTGCTCCATAAATGCAAACCAACAATGTTAACAAAACATCCTTACTGATCATCCTCAAAAGAGGCATGGATCACTAGGAAAAAACATGAACATATGACATAACAACAAAAACAGAACAATGACTTAGAGAAATTCTAAGTCCCTGAAATCAGCATTACCGATTACGCTACTTTGCAATCTTGTGCTAGTCACCACAAATATCACAAAAATACATGGCAAGCGCCTCTGTAAAGATGGCATGGCATTCTACAAAACACATGTAGAGCTCAGGATCATAGCCACATTAATCATGGCAAAAATGACAAAAGGCTATTTGCTGAAACAAATCAGCCAAATTCCTCACATAGCCCTCTTCCAACAGCATTTCGGGCATCAAGATGAGCTCAAATGAAAATGATGCAATGAGATGAAATGATGTACCCGTCGAGACGAACATTTTGATATGCTACACGCACGAATCGGAGGTACGGATGCAGAGTTATGGCATGGCAAAGATTGCAAAAAATTAGGGTTTGGAGGGGAAAAAGTCAACAGCGGATCTCAGATCCAGATCTGCACGCTTTTCGATGATGGCCGGAGTTCCTGTAGCAGATTGCCGGAGTAGGAGGGAGAGGTGGCCGGGGTGCGGGGCGCTGCGGTGGCCGGTCGGCGGCCTGCGGCGGCGCCGGACGACGGAGGGCGGAAGCCAGCGTTGAGTCCGTGCGGCGGCGGGAAGAAGGCGGCGGCGTCGGGCGCGGGGGCGCAGCCCAGGAGGCGACGGAGAGGGCCGGTTGCGGGCCGGGACGGGCCACGGCGGCGGTGGAGGTCGGCGGGCCACGTGGCAGGCGGTGATAGGCGCGGAGACGGTGGAGGACGCGTCCAGTCCGCTCCGGACGTGTCCGGCGGCGCGGGGAGCGCAAATTTAGGGTTTCGGGGGAAGAGATCCGGGATTTCGGAAGGGGATCTATTTATAGAGGTAGAGGGATCTAGGAAGCTCCAAATGAGGTGCGGTTTTCGGCCACGCGATCGTGATCGAACGCTCTAGATGATGGAGAGGGTTTAGGTCGGTTTTGGGCCAAATTGGAAGGGTGTTGGGCTGCAACACACATGAGGCCTTTTCGGTCCCTCGGTTAACCGTTGGAGTATCAAACGAAGTCCAAATGGCACGAAACTTGACAGGCGGTCTACCGGTAATAAACCAAGGCCGCATGGCAAGTCTCGGTCGAATCCGGAAATGTTTAACCCCCACACACGAAAAGAGGTAGAAAGGACCACCGGAGGACATAGGAGCGCCGGAATGCAAAACGGACAATGGGGAAAATGCTCGGATGCATGAGGCGAGCACGTATGCAAATGCAATGCACATGATGACACGATATGAGATGCATGACCAAGACAAAAGCACATGAAGGCAAAAACCCGACAACGAGGAAAATAACATAACTTAGTGCCGGAAACGGCAAGAGTTGGGATACCTATAAGGTAAATTACATCCGGGGTGTTACAACACTCCACCACTATGAAAGGATCTCGTCCCGAGATCTAGGACTGGAAAAACTCCGGGTACTCACAACGGAGGTGATCCTCGCGTTCCCAGGTGGCTTCACGGTCGGAATGGTGTGACCACTTGACTTTGAGGAATTTGATTGACTTGTTGCAAGTCTTGCGCTCAGTTTCTTCAAGAATAGCAACTGGGTGCTCATGATAAGAAAGGTGTTCTTGGAGATCAATGTCTTCGAAGTTGACGGTGCGGTCAGGGGTCTTGAAGCACTTGCGGAGCTGAGAGACATGGAACACGTCGTGCACGTTTGCAAAGTTGGAAGGAAGCTCGAGTTGATAGGCGAGATCGCCTCTCTTGCCGACGATCTTGAAAGGACCCACGTATCTAGGGGCAAGCTTCCCTTTGATACCGAAGCGACGAGTACCTTTCATTGGAGAGACGCGGAGGTAAACATGGTCTCCGATCTCGAAAGCCAAATCACGATGCTTACTATCATAGTAGCCCTTTTGGCGCGATTGCGCTGCTTTGAGGTTATCACGAATGACTTTACACATCTCTTTTGCCTCTGTGATCAAGTCATTTCCAAGAAGTTGACGTTCACCAGTCTCTGACCAGTTAAGAGGAGTACGGCACTTCCTGCCATAGAGAATTTCAAATGGGGCCTTGCCCGAACTCGCTTGGAAGCTGTTGTTGTAGGAGAACTCGGCATATGGAAGACAATCTTCCCACTTCATACCGAAAGAGATAATGCAAGCCCTTAGCATATCTTCCAAAATTTGATTGACAGACTCGACTTGGCCGCTAGTTTGGGGATGGAAAGCTGTGCTGAAACGGATGTTGGTGCCCATGGCCTTCTGAAAAGAATCCCAAAACTTCAAGGTGAAGATGCTTCCACGATCTGAAGAAATCAACTGTGGAATGCCGTGCAGAGAGACAATCCGAGAGGTATAAAGCTCTGCCAATTGAGCTGCAGTGATAGACTCTTTGATAGGAAGGAAATGAGCCACTTTAATGAGTTTGTCGATGACAACGAATATAGCATCATTGCCACGCTTGGACTTTGGAAATCCCGTCACGAAGTCCATCTCAATGTGGTCAAACTTCCATTCTGGAATGGCAAGAGGTTGGAGGAGACCAGCTGGTCGTTGGTGTTCTGCCTTCACTCTTCTGCAGACATCACATTCATTCACGAACTGAGCAATCTCACGCTTCATTCGAGTCCACCAATACGCCTGCTTGAGGTCCTGGTACATCTTTGTACTCCCAGGGTGGATAGAGAGGAGTGAATTGTGAGCCTCGTTCATAATGACTTTACGAAGGTCACCTTTAGGCACAACAATGTGATCCTCGAAGAATAGAGTATCCTTGTCATCAAGGCGATAGCACTTGTACTTGGATTGACTCTTGGCAATCCCAATCTTCACCTTATTCACCATAGCATCAAGAAGTTGAGCCTCGCGAATCTGATCTTCCCAAATAGGAGAGACTTGAAGGTTGGTGAGGGACCCTTGAGGAACAACTTGCAAATTGAGTTTGCGGAAAGCTTCGCAAAGCTCGGGTTGGTAAGGCTTGAGAATCAGACTGTTGCAGTAAGCCTTCCTGCTCAGTGCGTCAGCAATTACATTGGCCTTGCCTGGAGTATATTCAATGCTCGGATTATACTCTTGAATCATTTTGACCCAACGAGTCTGCCTGAGGTTGAGATTAGGCTGAGTGAAGATGTACTTGAGACTCTTGTGGTCAGTGAATATGTCCACTTTTCTTCCTAATAAGAGATGTCTCCAAGTCAAAAGAGCATGCACAACTGCCACCAACTCGAGGTCATGAGTGGGGTAGTTCTTTTCATTGGGCTTCAACTGGCGAGAAGTATAAGCCACAACTTTCTTCTCTTGCATCAACACTGCACCAAGACCTTGAAGAGAGGCATCACAGAAGACCTCGAATGGTTTGGATTCATCAGGAGGAGTCAGAACTGGAGTAGTGACTAATTTCTCTTTCAAGGTGTTGAAAGCAATGTCACATTCAGGAGACCAAACGTACTTCACGTGCTTCTGGAGAAGGTTTGAAAGAGGCTTCGCGATCTTTGAAAAGTTCTCAACGAACCTTTGACAATAGCTTGCGAGACCAAGGAAGCTGCGGAGTTGCTTCACGTTCTGAGGTGGTTCCCAATTCACAATTGCAGACATCTTCTCAGGATTCACCGCTATGCCCTTGGCAGAGATGATATGCCCAAGATAGAGAACCTCATCGAGCCAAAACTCGCACTTTGAAAACTTGGCATAGAACTGATGTTCTCTAAGCTTATCCAGCACCAAACGCAAGTGCTTGGCATGATCTTCCTTGTTCTTGGAAAAGACCAAAATGTCATTGAGGTAGACCAAGACGAAGTCATTTGTGTAGGGGTTGAATATGAAGTTCATCATGCGAGAGAATGTCGGAGGAGCGTTGACAAGGCCAAAAGACATGACAGTGTATTCATATGAACCATAGCTTGTTTTGAATGCTGTCTTGGGGATATCTTGCTCACGAACTCGAATCTGGTGATAGCCCATACGGAGATCAAGCTTGGAGAATACTTGAGCACCTTTGAGTTGTTCAAACAGCTCGTTGATGTTGGGAGGTGGGTACCTGTTCTTTATAGTCTTCTTGTTCAATGGACGGTAGTCAACACAGAGTCGGTCCATTCCATCCTTCTTCTTCACAAAAAGAACTCCACAACCCCACGGAGAAGAACTAGGTCAGATGAGACCCATACACTCTTGTTCATCGAGTTGCTTCTTCAGCTCCTTCAACTCTGTAGGTCCAAGTTTGCAAGGACGTTTGCAAACAGGTTCCGTGCCAGGCTCAAGATCGATGACAAATTCAACTGGTCGGTGCGGAGGCATTCCTGGAAGCTCTTCTGGAAAGATGTCTTGATATTCGCAAATGAATGGAATTTGAGAGATGGCATCCAGTTCACCCTTCTCATTGAGAGAAAACAGACGGATGGTATCATCATGAGCGGCAAAGAAAATTACATCCTCAAATGAATGAGTAAATTGAATCTGCCTGGCAGCACAATCAAGATGAGCCTTGTGCTTAGAAAGCCAATCCATTCCAAGAATAAGATCAATATCCGAGTTACCAAGGACCACTAGAGAGGACAGAAACTTGTAGTCGCCCAACATGATAGAGACATCGGGAGCAACCAGACTAGAAGTCAAAAGCTTGCCGGGAGAAACAACTTGCATGACTTTGGGCATAACCTCAGTATCAACATTGTGCTTCGATGCAAATGGGAATGACAAGAAAGAATGCGATGCACCAGTGTCAAAAAGTACTTTTGCAGGAACATCGTTAACAGGAAGGTTACCCATGATGACATCTGACGAGTCCTCTGCCTGAGCTGCATTCATCAAATTGACCTTGGCGTGCTTGGGGTTATGCTTGACCACAGCTGTACTTGCAGATCTCACAGGAGGAGGAGGAGAAGGGAGATGCCTCTGATTGAAGCATTTGTTGGCATAGTGACCCTTCTGTTGGCACTTGTTGCACGTGACCTCCGAGAGCGGACGGTGATACGGAGCACTTGATCTTGGAGCTTGAGACGAAGTCTTGTTTTGAAAGCCAGGGTTGGGTGGGTGGGAAGATCCACTGCCACCTTTGCTCTTCTGCTGATAAGGCTGACGGAACGGAGGAGGAGGAAGCTAATAGTTTTGCTTCTTAGCCACTTGAGTTGAGGAAGAAGGAGTTGCATCTCTGACTCGCTTCTTGGAAGCATCGCACTTCAGTTGAGCAGTCTCTTGCTTCATTGCCATGTTGTAAAACTCATCGTACTTCTTGGGCTCAAAGAGGACGAGAGAAAGATGGAGTTCTTCTCTAAGACCACCCCTGAACTGATATATCATGATCTTCTCATCAGGGACGTCCTTCTTAGAAAAACGGGCGAGCTTCTAAAACATGATGTTGTACTAGTAAACAGACATAGTGCCTTGCTTCAGGTTGCGGAATTCCTCACGCTTGCTTTCAACAACGCTCTGAGGAATATGATGAGCTTTGAAGTCTTGACGGAATTCATCCCAGGTAATCGCACGGCCTCCTCTGGAATCTTTGTACTGCTGAAAGCATTCTGCAGCTTGGTCTTTGAGTTGGAAGGAGGCAAACTTGACAAAGTCCTCAGGCCTGGCGTTACTGCACTCGAAATGCTTGCATATGTCCACGAGCCAATCATCAGCGTCTGTTGCCTCAACACAATTGCTGAAGGTCTTTGGCTAGTTAGCGAGGAACTGGTTGAGTGTAGCAAACTGATTCTGATTGTTGCCATGGCCCTGGTTCCCTTGATTGCGCTCTTGAAAAAGTTGCATGATCAGCTGTGTGTTTGCATTGGTAGCGGCCATCACAGCTTGCCATGCCTCCGAAGGTGGAGGTGGTGGTGGCGGATCAGGATTCGACGTCGTGCGTGTTGGAGGAGCCATCCTGAATAGGGTGACATCCGTTAGCATATTGACAGACAAATATTGAAGATGAATCAAACGGGTTGAAATTGCAACATAAAGTATTCATGTCCGAACAAAATGAACGAATGTATTCCAATTGAAATGGTCACATTTCCATAAATTGAGAAGCCACTTAGAATTGAGGTAGAAGAAAAACAACAAGGTACGGAACAAGAACAAATACTTGGTGAGGTTTACCCAACCCCAAACCAAATATCCGCGGAAGAAGAACTAGAGCTACAAGAATTCCCACCTATGAAACTCCCGAACCTTTCCGGTTATGCAATCAAGTGTTGGAGATATACAGGGGAAGCATAATATCTCACCCAAATCTAGCAAATCCTACATCCGGCTGTATCCATCCTTCAACACATAACCGAGAAAAACTTCGGAAATCATCTACCTCAACCTTCTAAAAGCATCCGTTATACATGTTATGGCAATACTCCCGAACTCCCGCCCCAGTACTGGGTGGCGTCGAGGTTATCTCACCAACAGCTGCATAAAAGAGATTTTCGATGTCGGCGAAACTCAGGTATTCCAGAATCTCAACGATAAAATTGTGATGACAACACCTCGGAGCTCAACTCCCCGGGACACTGCCACAACCCCTAAATTACAGGAGGCACCAAGAACAATGTTCTCGTCACAAATCGATCGGAATGATTCCAAGATACCCACGTGATCCTGAAAAAAATTTAGTGAAATTTTAGAAGAGAAGAGTCAAAACTCTATGTCAGGATGCCTTACCAGAGCGATGAAGGGACTGGGGAGTAAAAAGAATTCCTAACTCTCCGATATATAATTCCTAAATGACTCAAAACATTTTTGTAGACTCAACAACGCCAATGATTCGATCAAGAAGGGGGCTCCTAAGGTCGGGGAAGGCTCTGATTACCAACTTGTAATGCCCTCGATGCGGCTATATCTCCTACGTGTCGAAGCACGACTTAGAGGCATAACCGCATTGAAAGCAATGTCGCAAGTAAGGTAATCTTCACAACAACCCATGTAAATAAATAAAAGGGGAAAATGATACATAGTTGGCTTACACTCGCCACGTCACACAAATACATGAATAACATTACAATCATCCAATACACTCATGGTCCGACTATGGTACCAAAATAAAGATCAACCCCCACATGCGACAAAGTCCCCGATCGCCCCAACTGGGCACCACCACTGATCATCTGGGAAAGACACGTAGTAACGGTGAGAGTCTTCATCAAACTCCCACTTCAGCTCAAGCGCATCGTCTGGAGCGGTATCATCGGTCCATGCATCTGGTTTGGAAGGAAACTGTGAGTCACGGGGACTCAGCAATCTCGCACCCTCGCGATCAAGACTATTTAAGCTTATAGGTAAGGTAAAGGTATGATGTGGAGCTGCAGCAAGCGACTAGCATATATATATGGTGGCTAACATCCGCAAATGAGAGCGAGAAGAGAAGGCAAAAGCACGGTCGAACAACTATGATCAAGAAGCGATCCTAGTACAACCTACGTCAAGCATTACTCCAACACCGTGTTCACTTCTCGGACTCCGTCGAGAAGAGAACATCACGGTTACACACACGGTTGGTTCATTTTAATTAAGTTAAGTTTCAGGTTATCTACAACCGGACATTAACAAATTCCCATCTGCCCATAACCGCGGGCACGGCTTTCAAAAGTTCAAATCCCTGCAGGGGAGTCCCAACTTAGCCCATCACAGCTCTCATGGTCAACGAAGGATATTCCTTCTCCCAAGACAATTCGATCAGACTCGGCATCCCGGTTACAAGACATCCTCGACAATGGTAAAACAAGTCCAGCAACACCGCCCGAATGTGCCGACAAATCCCGATAGGAGCTGCACATACCTCATTATCAGGGCACACTCAGATGAGCGCTCCATATAACTAAAACCAAACCTCGAGTTTCCCCGAGGGGGCGCTACACAGGGCTCTAGTTTGGACCAACACTCAGAGGAGCACTGGCCCGGTGGGGTTTAAATAAAGATGACCCTCGGGCTCCGGAAATCCAAGGGAAAAAGAGGCTAGGTGGCAAATGGTAAAACCAAGGTTGGGCATTGATGGAGGATTTTTATTCAAGGCGAACTGTCAAGGGGTTCCCATTATAACCCAACCGCGTAAGGAACGCAAAATCCGGGAACATAACACCGATATGACGGAAGCTAGGGCGGCAAAAGTGGAACAAAACACTAGGAAAAAGTCCGAGCCTTCCACCCTTTATGAAGTATATAGATGCATTAAGATAAACAAGATAATATGGTGATATCCCAACAATAAACAATGTTCCAACAAGGAACGATCTCCAATCTTCACCTGCAACTAGCAACGCTATAAGAGGGGTTGAGCAAAGCGGTAACATAGCCAAACAACGGTTTGCTAGGACATGGAGGGTTAGAGGTTTGACATGGCAATATGGGAGGCATGATAAGAAAGTGGTAGGTATCGTAGCATAGGCATAGCAAAAGAGCGAGCATCTAGCAAGCAAAGATAGAAGTGATTTTGAGGGTATGGTCATCGTGCCTGCAAAGTTGTCAGAGTTGACTTGATCCTCGTAAGCGAACTCAACGGGCTCCTCGTTCATGAACTCGTCTCCTAGCTCTACCCAAACAAGAACAACAAGCAAACGGAACACAATCAACCACATGCAATGCTCAAACAACATGATGCAAACATGGTATGATATGCGGGATGCGATATGTGATGCATATGCATGATTTGACAAGGAATGATTGAAACTGGCCTCAACATGGAAATACAAGAGTGCCACTGGAAAGTTGAGGTGATTTCGGTTGAAATCGATATAAAGATCACCGGAATCGGATGCACGGTTTGGAAATGGCAAGCAAAACAAATATGGCACCGGTCTGCAATAATCAGCAAGTGACCAAGTAAATGCATCAAGATAAATATGCTACAGCACTCAAACATGACAACAAAATACATGGCAGGGATCCACTCATGAAGCTTGACAAAAGATGAACACTGAGCTACGACTAATTCATCCATTAACAGGTGCAAACAAGCATGGCAAAAGTGCAAATGATAACAGGTTTCAGACTTGGTGAAATTAACACAAGTCTGGAATTTATCATCAGGAAGCGGACTTTAGAGCAGGAAAACTACATGCTACAGGAACTTAACATGGCAAAGCAAGGCATGGCATGAAGCTACTCAAAGCACTTAACAAACGTCCATTATTGACCTTGAGCCAAAAGGGATCAGAAAATACAATTGCAAGCATGTGAACATGGCAAAAACACAAACAGATTCAGACTTAGTGAAAAACTGGAGCATGCAAATCATTTAACGAGTAGGCATGTTTACGAGCTCTATGCACTCACTACAGAGCATGGCATGACAAACTAAGCATACACGCATCAAGAAGACATGGCATAGGAGCTAGACATGGCAAGAACAATAACATAGCATGCACGGGTCAATAGCAACATCCTCGGCAAAATCGCTAAACATGTCAACAATCTGCCAGGATTCACTTTATAGCAAAAGTAGAGCTCGATTGACTCAAGGTAGGGTGCTCCATAAATGCAAACAAAGAGATGGATGGATAGAGCACAACAATGTTAACAAAACATCCTTACTGATCATCCTCAAAAGAGGCACAGATCACTAGAAAACAACATGAACATATGACATAACAACAAAAACAGAACAATGACTTAGAGAAATCCTAAGTCCCTGAAATCAGCATTACCGATTATGCTACTTTGCAAGCTTGTGCTAGTCACCAAAAATATCACAAAAATACATGGCAAGTGCCTCTGTAAAGATGGCATGGCATTCTACAAAACACATGTAGAGCTCAGGATCATAGCCACATTAATCATGGCAAAAATGACAAAAGGCTATTTGCTGAAACAGATCTGCCAAATTCCTCACATAACCCTCTTCCAACAGCATTTCGGGCATCAAGATGAGCTCAAATGAAAATGATGCAATGATATGAAATGATGTACACGTCGAGACGAACATTTTGATATGCTACACGCACGAATCGGAGCTACGTATGCAGAGTTATGGCATGGCAAAGATTGCAAAAAATTAGGGTTTGGAGGGGAAAAAGTCAACCGCGGATCTCAGATCCAGATCTGCACGCTTTTCGGGGATGGCCGGAGTTCCTGTAGCAGATCGCCGGAGTAAGAGGGAGAGGTGGCCGGGGTGCGGGGCGCTGCGGTGGCCGGTCGGCGGCCTACGGCGGTGCCGGACAGCGGAGGGCGGCGGCCGGCGTTGAGTCCGTGCAGCGGCGCGGCGGGAAGAAGGCGGCGGCGTCGGGCGCGGGGGCGTGGCCCAGGAGGCGACGGAGAGGGCCGGTTGCGGGCCGGGACGGGCCACGGCGGCGGTGGAGGTCGGCGGGCCACGTGGCAGGCGGTGATAGGCGCGGAGACGGTGGAGGACGCGTCCAGTCCGCTCCGGACGTGTCCGGCGGCGCGGGGAGCGCAAATTTAGGGTTTCGGGGGAAGAGATCCGGGATTTCGGAAGGGGATCTATTTATAGAGGTAGAGGGATCTAGGAAGCTCCAAATGAGGTGCGGTTTTCGGCCACGCGATCGTGATCGAACGCTCTAGATGATGGAGAGGGTTTAGGTCGGTTTTGGGCCAAATTGGAAGGGTGTTGGGCTGCAACACACATGAGGCCTTTTCGGTCCCTCGGTTAACCGTTGGAGTATCAAACGAAGTCCAAATGGCATGAAACTTGACAGGCGGTCTACCGGTAGTAAACCAAGGCCGCATGGCAAGTCTCAGTCCAATTCGGAAATGTTTAACCCCCACACACGAAAAGAGGTAGAAAAGACCACCGGAGGACATAGGAGCGCCAGAATGCAAAACGGACAACGGGGAAAATGCTCGGATGCATGAGGCGAGCACGTATGCAAATGCAATGCACATGATGACACGATATGAGATGCATGACCAAGAAAAAAGCACACGAAGGCAAAAACCCGACAATGAGGAAAATAACATAACTTAGTGCCGGAAACGGCAAGAGTTGGGATACATATAAGGTAAATTACATCCGGGGTGTTACAATGAAGATGGCCACCGGTGATGATTCCCCCGTCCGACAGGGTGCCTGAATGGGTCTAGATTGGTTTTTGGTGGCTACAGAGCCTTGCAGCGATGGAACTTCTGATCTAGGCTAACCCCGAAGGGTTTCGGAATATTTGGGAATTTATAGTGCAAAGAAGGGGTACAGGAGGCCACCGAGGTCAGCACAACCCACCAGGGCGCGGCTGGGGGCCCAATCACGCCGTGGTGGGTTGTGCCCCCCTCGGGGCACCCCCCCCCCCAGGTGTAGCTCTAGTCAATAAAAAATCCAGAAAAAGTTTCGCGTTGTTTGGACTCCATTTGATATTGATTTCCTGCGATGTACAAAATAAGCAAAAATAGCAACTGGCACTGGGCATTGAGTCGATAGGTTAGTCCCAAAAAAATGATATAAAGTTGCTATAAAATGACTGTAAAACATCCAAGAATGATAATATAACAGCATGAATACTTCATAAATTATAGATACGTTGTAGACGTATCAGTCCACCAAAGTCCACACTTTGTTCTCATACATGGATCTTATCTCAGATTTCATGGCCTCAAGCCATTTGTTGGAATCTGGGCTCATCATAACTTCTTCATAGTTCATAGGTTCGCCGTTGTCTAACAACATGACTTCCAGGACAGGATTACCGTACCACTCTGGTGCGGTATGTGTTCTGGTTGACCTACGAGGTTCAATAGTAACTTGATTTGAAGTTTCATGGTCATCATTTGCTTCCTCTCTGGTTGGTGTAAGCATCACGGGAACGATTTTCTCTAATGCGCTACTTTCCAATTCGAGAGAAGGTACAACTACCTCATCAAGTTCCATTTTCCTCCCACTCACTTCTTTCGAGACAAAATCCTCTAGAAATGACCCATTCTTAGCAACAAATATCTTGCCTTCAGATCTATGGTAGACAGTATACCCAATAGGTTTTTAGGGTATCCTTCGAAGACGCACATCTCCGCTTTGGGTTCGAGCTTATCAGGCTGAAGCCTTTTGACATAAGCGTCACATCCCCAAACTTTAAGAAACGACAACTTAGGTTTCTTGCCAAACCATAGTTCATACGGTGTCGTCTCAATGAATTTAGACGGTGCCCTATTTAATGTGAATGCGGATGTCTCTAATGCATAATCCCAAAACGATAGTGGCAAATCGGTAAGAGACATCATAGAATGCACCATATCTAATAAAGTAAAATTACGACTGTCGGTGTCAAAACCGGCGGATCTCGGGTAGGGGGTCCCGAACTGTGCGCTAAGGTGGATGGTAACAAGAGGCAGGGGACACAATGTTTTACCCAGGTTCGGGCCCTCTTGATGGAGGTAAACCCTACGTCCTACTTGATTAATATTGATGATATGGGTAGTCCAAGAGTAGATCTACCACGAGATCGGAGAGGCTAAACCCTAGAAGCTAGCCTATGGTATGATTGTATATTGTCCTACGGACTAAAACCCTCCGGTTTATATAGACACCGGAGGGGCTAGGGTTACACAAGGTCGGTTACAAAGGAGGAGATATACATATCCGTATTGCCTAGCTTGCCTTCCACGCCAAGTAGAGTCCCATCCGGACACAAGATGAAGTCTTTAATCTTGTATCTTCATAGTCCAACAGTCCGGCCGAAAGATATAGTTCGGCTGTCCGGAGACCCCCTAATCCAGGACTCCCTCAGTAGCCCCCGAACCAGGCTTCAATGATGACGAGTCCGGCGCGCAGTATTGTAACATCCCAAATTTTCAATTTGGAATGTTATACACTAGATCATATGCATATCATATTTTCTTGCATTTTGGTTGATCCTAGAAATTTCACGCAACTCAAGGACCCTCGGAGACAGTTGGAGATTTCGTTATTTTCATATTTGAGAGTTTTCTCGAATTTTGAAAATAGGATCATTTGATTTATTTATTTTATCTTCAATAATTTTTCCGGTGTCAAAATATATGAGAGAGGGAATAATATGACTTTCCCAAATTTAGGAAAAAATGAAGATATAATAAATAGATCAATTTTTGTTTTCCGGTGTTTATTTGCAGTTTATTTGGATAGGGAAAAATGCGCGTTTTCGAAAATTGCATTTTAGGTCCGGAGAAAAGTTCATTTTGTTCGGATCATTTTTAGGAGTCGGGGAAAATTTACTTTAGATTTTTCGGAGTTCGATTAGATCTCTTTTTGTTTTTTTTCTCTGCGCGAGAACCAGTTAAAAAAAATCAAAGTCCAGCGCCTTGGGCCAAAGGCCCAGCCGGCCAAGGCCACCGCCCCCAGGGAGCCGCGCGCGCCTAGCGCTGGCGCAGGAGGCCGCCGCCTCGCCTCTTGCTCTAAACCGAATCCTAGTAGGACGTTTGTCCTACTTCCGTATATTCCTTTTCTATTTCTAGATCTTTTCCTTTCCTTTTTTCTATTCCTATTCCTAGTCTTATTCTTGTCCCCTACCCCAAGTTTTGTCTCCCCTCACCCATATAAATACCCAAGCACCCCCCCCCCTCTAAATCATCAAACCCAAAGCCTAGAGCTCCACCACACCCCGCGCCGCGCCGCCACACCACACCCGCGCCGCCGCCGCACCTTGCCCACGCCGCCGCCCCATGCCCACGCCGCCGGAGCCCCTCGCCGGAGACCTCGCCGGAGGTTGCCCCGCGTCTCTTTTTCTCGGATCGTTTTCTTCTAATCGTTCCGATTCTTTTCTTCTCTAAACCGTTCCGGTTTTCTAGATCAGTTTTTCGTTCGGTTTTCTTCTCCGAAACCCTAGATCGGATTCGTTTTCTTCTCCGATTTAGTTGCCTTTGGACCATTCGCTGGACCGTTCGTCCTAACGAACGTGATCACCGGATTCTTCTAGGTTAACAACGTCCGTTCGTTTAACCGTTCTTCTTTTTCTTCTCATCGGATTTATTCCGCGTCTTTTCCGCGATCGCGATCTCAGATCCGATCTTCTTTCTAGTCTTTCTTTTCGCTCGTTTATCGGAATCAGGTGATTCAAGCGCCTAGAGTTTCGTCTCGAAACCGCCGTTCCGTCTAATCAACTTGAACAAGTTTTTGCTACAGTAAAATTTGACCTAGTTTCAACTTGCTAGAACCGAGTTGTTTTCTTCCGCCGTTTGTTTTTCGTTCTTTCTTTGCAACCGGAGTTCTTAAGTTGAACTACTTGGTTCGATCTCTTGTTCGAGTTTTACCTGTGCATTAGATGAGTACTTATTGTATGCTTGTTGTTTGTCTGCGATAGATTACCCGGATTGCGCCGCTTGTTACTTCGAAACCCTAGGACTCGCGGATCATCAGCAAGGCAAGTAACACTTTGATCATACCTTTTCTACAACCCAGTTTTATTGCATTAGATCAATCCTCTCACATTGCATGATTAGGATCTAATTAAATTGTGGGATGGGAAGTAGATGAGGTAGTACCTATTACCTGTATTATTATGAAACCTTTGGGAGTTACTTCTACGTTTGCTTATTATGCCATGCTATGCTAGTAGACGTGGATTGGGTGAGTGATATCCATGACAGATTTGAGATTGATAATTTTAATGGTTTATCTAAGGTGGCAACTTAAACACACATCTGGGTGGATTGAGGCACCTGATGTCTATCAGGACTTGCCTGTTTTTTTTGGACCGCCACTCAGGCTCAAAGGGATCATAAGATCTTTCATGCTAGAAACTTCCGTGTGCAGCCACATGCTACTATGGGCTCTGGCATAGTTGACTAAGTTGTGCGAACTCTTACGGGGTGGACTAGCAGATGTAGGGGATGTAGGTGTACCGGTCTACCCCACATGTAAGGTGCTAGTGCTTCTGAAAGACTATGTCTCGGTCATCCGTTTCTCAAACACCATGTAGTGCGAGAAAACAAACAGAGGCGATCGAGTCATGTGGGGAAAAGTGCGCAAACCTCTGCAGAGTGTACAAACTAATCATGATTAGCCGTGTCCCCGGTTATGGACAACTTGAGTATCTAGTACTTGAATATCATGTGAATCTCAACATGTTACTCTAATTAATGTTGTTGGGTTTTAATTGTAATTTTAATTTGGGATTGAGAATGCTGTCAACCATTCTCAATGTTTAACAACCACCATGATAGTTAAATAAATTTATTCCTTTGCAGTAGGGAAAAACTGGCTTTACGCAAAACTGTAACCATAGAGCTTTCCACCAGCCATATATGCATATAGTATAGCTGTTTCATTCCATTACTCTCTATGTGTTACTTTGCCAGCATATTCCATGTGCTGACCCGTTTTCGGGCTGCAACGTTAATGGTGCAGACTTTTCAGACGACGATTGAGGTGTTTAGGTCGTGGCCCTATACTCAGTGATGCCGCTGGAGTTGATGGACCCATTTATCTTCCGAGTGTTCCGCTGTTATCGATATTAGATGGCCTTCAGCCATATTTATTGTAATAAGTTCTTTTTGAGCCATCGATGTAATAAGTGTGTGATTGCAACTCTGCTATAAAACCTCGATGTACTGTGTGGTGTCAGCATTACTGATCCAGGGATGACACCGTAGCACAGTAGACGTGATCCATTCGGGTCAGGTCGCTACAAGTATTGTCTTCGGCATTGCAAGGCGGGTTCTTCTCCAATTTCCAAGTGTTTGTAAATAGTATCCGACCCAATAAATGTCCTCTTGGCTTCTGCGCCCAATAAGGGCAATTTCTCGAACGAATACGAGGCGCCAGGGCATTTTTACATTCACCCCCCTAGCCAGATAAATAAATTGTCTATTAAAGGGATTGGGATTCTTAGATCCGATCCACACCATCCTCCCCTCGGCGAGAATCCATCAGAGCGTGTTTCAGAAAGATCCATTCCAGCATGGCCAACCTCCGCAGCTCCTCCTCCCGCCCCCGTAGCCCTAAGCTTGGTGATTGGGAGAGGTGTTCAGTTCCACATAGTCGATTGGTCGAAGTGCAGACCAAAGGATTTCTTCCTCCGGCATACATGGTGCCCGTTCGAGCCTGGCTCGCCACCTGCAATGGCGGGGAGCAAGCGGAGAACTTTCCCTATCCCTCCATGGGGGAACGGGTTTGCCTTGTTCCTTACTTACTAAAGGGACTCGGATTTCCAATTCATCCGTTCCTCCGCGGGCTCCTAGAGTTCTATGGCCTCCAACTACACAATCTCACCCCTGCCTCCATCCTACACATCGCCGGCTATGTTGCTCTCTGCGAGCTGTTCTTGGGCTGCGAGGCTCACTTCGAGCTGTGGAAAAGGCTATTTTGCCTTGTCCCTCGCACACTGAGGGAATCACTTTATCAAGTGGTCGGAGCCGAAGTATGGCGCATCGCCGATACCGGATATCTATCCGGTACCCAGAAGAAGTCGTCCGAAGACTGGCCTTCGGAATGTTTTTATATGGAGGACGTTCCCCTTCCGGACCCTGTTCGGTGGGGTCTTCCTGAGTTCGACAATGCTCCTCTGAAGAAGCGCCGAAGTTGGCGCCCGCGGAGCCCCCAGGTGGAAGACGACAGAGAAGTCTTCTATCTGATGAACCGGATTAAGGCACTGGCTCAGTCAGGTTTGACAATAACCGAAGTTATGTCGATTTGCATAATGCGAGGAGTGCAACCACTTCAATATCATGGGCATCCCTTATGGTGTTTCAACGGGGAGGATGACGCCACCCGCTACGGGCGTAAGGGTCCGGGCGATGCTGCCGCATTAGCCAAAATGTTGTCTGAACTATCCAAGGGAGAGGAGGAGGAGGAGTTCACCCGCATCAAGCCACGGGACGGATTCTCCATGTACAATCCTCCAAGCTGGGTAAGCTATATCCCCTTACTTCCATCTTCCCGCGTTTTTCGTTGTAAGTATTCACCTTGCCAATTTATGGCAGGAACTGCGAAAGGCCATAAAGGAGGTCTGCAGCCCTTCTCCACAACCGGAGGACCCTGACCGGGCCCTCGACTCCGGACTAGAAGAAGATCCGGTTATCTCCGTGCAGCTGATAAACCGGCAATTCTATCAGTTAAGCTATGACGATGCCATGGTGGCCATTACGGCCGACTATCCCGGACTGCTCCCTGCATCGCACGTAAGAAAAACCGAAAAGTCCCAACTCAAAAAGGTAGGATCCCCTTTTAGACACTTCACCCACCATATTCACATGGCCTTTTTACAGGGAAGGCATTCGGGACGCCCTGCAGCAACGCGCCAACAGGAGGCACCGAGGCCAGGTAGGCCAAAAAGGAAGGCGGTTAGGACGGAGACGCCGGCGCAAAGGTACAACAAACCCCGCTCCGTGGTTGTCGTCTTTCTCAAAATATAATGACGCCCGTGTTTCTTTAACAGAAAAAACACTCACCGGAATATGTCCGGCGATGTCGCCGATCACGCTTCCACCAGTCAGGCATCAGGACCGGACACGGAGGCAGAAGCCGATATGGGGCGGGCACCGGATAATCCCCCTACAGAGGATGCGGATAGGTTATCTGCTACAAACTCAAAAGTGGAAAGCGCCATGAATCATAGGCGCCGCCGGGCCGTACTCCGTGACGCTTGTTTCTCACCAGAGGCGTTTGATGCCTTTAATTCTGGAGAGGCGTACCACCGTGCCGCTCAAGATGGTCTAGCCAGAGCCACGGATCAGTATGTAAATGATGTACGGGTGAGTGAATCTGACGATTTGTATGTATCAGTAGCCCCTGAGACTTGAAATAGTTAGCAAAACTGATTTAAGGATCATCTTTATTGTGCAGGTTCTTACAGAGAAGAATACTAGGATGTCCCAGGAGCTGGAGGAATGCACGACCCAACTGCGGGCCGCCATTGCCGCATTGTAGGAACAAAAAACGTCTCCCGCTGGTAACATTTTAAAGAATGATGGTTACCATATAGTGTGCGGCGTGGCTGCAGATCTAACAATAGATTTTGCAGATGAATCCGGAGAAAATTCGGGGGACCAGCATGTTATGCGGCAGCTAGAAGCTGGCAAACGCATGCTGACTGAGGTTAGGCGGGAGAAAAACAATCTCCAAGACGCCAATGTAAGGCTGAACATGGAACTAAAAGACGTTCGGGGCCAGCTTGCAGACTCCGAGAAGGAGAATAAGAGGCTTCGACGCGGTATTTTTAGTAAGTGCTTGAACGTCATCTCAACGGATCTTTATCTTAATGTCTTTCCAAAAATCGAGGCGTCCATCTAGCTGGATAACTTTCATTTTCCTTCCTCATTTTTCGCGCCTACCTGTTCGCATATCTCCTTATAAATAGGCACGACTGTTCTTCCTCCTTCTTCTTCCTTCTCTCGCAACCCCTCTGTCGCTCGAACTGCGCCGCCACCGCAGCGCTCACCGTTGTCCTCAACCTTGGCCGCTGCATCACCCTGAGCTTGTCCAGAGAACGGCGGCGACCCTCCGCAGTAGATTTGCGTCCATAAGTTTTTACCTTTTCGCACCTTAGATCCGCATTAGGGTTTGCAAGTTCGTCTGTGTTCTTTGATGTTCATCATGGATTCTTCGTAGTTTCTCCACCGCATCCTCTTTTGATCCAAAGGAAGTATGGAACTCCTGCAGTAGCTGTTCCGCATCCATTTCGAATGCTAGTAGATCCCCTTTTCTTGTACAAAGGCATCCTTAGAACTGATGAACTCCTCTGCACTAGTTTTTTAGGTCTAGATTTATTTTCCTTTTTTGAACAATCTTGATCCAAAATAGTAGCAGCAGCCCGTGAAACTTGTTTATCTCAGTACTTAGCCAATTCTTTGTCGTTGGCCTCTTTTGAATATCTTTAGTCATGGCGGCTTATCATGCCGGGCCATTTTTCCTTCATATATCATTAGCCCTTATTTAAGCCGCCATTACGCATCTGTATTGCAAACATTAACCTATGATTCCACCATTTAATTTAAGCCGGCAAATTACTTCCTTTTTAGCTTGTCCTCTCACCATGCCGCCAAAGACGACGACCATTTGCAATTGGGTCCCATCCACAGTCACTGACGCCACTCTGAAGGACTTTGTTAACATTGGGTTTTTACCGGAGAAGGGCACTATGTCTTATCACGCCCCTGACCCGGCCGAAGAAAAACCTCAGCCTAAGGATGGTGAAGTCATCGTCTTTACCGATCATATGAACCGGGGTTTTTCACCGCCCGGCTCAAAATTCTTCAGAGATGTTCTGCACTTTTTCAAGCTTCATCCCCAAGATCTTGGACCCAATTCCATATTAAATATCTGCAATTTCCAGGTTCTCTGCGAGGTTTATCTTCAAGAAGAACCTACTGTTGAACTCTTCAGAGAGTATTTCTATTTGAACCGCTAAAATGAATACACCAACAGCCCCAGCTTCGAACTTGGCAGAATTTTGATTCAGCGTAGACAGGGTGCTGTCTTTCCCTTAGTAGTCTTACCAAGCCATCCCAAGGATTGGAACCAAACTTGGTTTTATTGCAAAGACACATCGCCAGCTGATGAAAAACCGAAGCCGGGTTATCGTGCGGGGCGTCTTGACGCCAAGTTTTCACTCCCTGACAAGCTTTCTGCCGCTGAACGTAAGAAGCTCATCCCAACCATCAAAAGGATTCAAGCTTTGTTGGGAAACGGCTTAATTGGAGTTGACTTGATCCGCTATTGGATCGCATGGCGGGTCATCCCTCTGAGCTGCCGATCCGAATTGATGTATAAATATGCCAGAGGCCCAGATGACCCTCTGCGTCATAGTTCTCTACAACTGAATGAAGCGGGCATTGTTGAAATGTCAACCACCCTCGTAAACAGTAAATACGAGGACTGCAGTAAAGTTGGATTGAATCCTTTCTGTAAACTTAACCCGGCACCAGAGGTAAATCCCCTTGACTCCCTTTTCCTTCAGTAGTTAAGTACTTGCATGACTTTTAACTTGTTATTTGCCTACAAGACAAATCTGACTTTTGGAAGGCTAAATATGATCATGAAGCTGCCAAGAAGACAACCTGAAAATCCAAGAAGAAAAGAACTGCTTCTGGTATGTTCAAGCTTGATGATATTTCTGAGTCGGAGGTAGCCCTTGACTCTCTTGGCCTGCTTTTTAACAACCTTATTGACACTGACTATTTCCAGGATGACACGGGGGCCAGCCAGGCAGTAGAAGAAGAGGTAACTATTTCCTCCGACTCAGCCCCGTTGCCAAGACAGAAACCTCGACTGGTAACCTGGAAAGTAAGGTTTTCACACCCTTTGGCTTATTTGGATCCTCATTTTCTTTTGAAAAAACAGCAACATGAGAGCCGCCGTCAGGCCCGGACCAGTGACGACAATGAAATGCCCTTCGACTTACCGAAAACTCCTCGGAAACGCCAGAATGAGGTTTCTTTCACCTTCGACTTTTGCTTTTGTCAATGAATCTACTTCCTTGCTCTTTTAAATTGTGATTTCATTTTTGCAGGAGGTCTCTTGTTCTTCTGGTGATTCCTCACAAACTCAACTTCCGGCTTTCAAGACTGCCCCTGGGTAAAGAAAATTATATTTCTTCTGCATCTTTAAGTCTGTATCATTATACTGACCCATGAACCCGAAAGCCGCTGAACCGGTAATACCAACTCCTGCTCCTCAACAATCTGAAGCACCAGAAGACCCTGTTGTCAATGTTTGAATAGATCCTCCTGAACCGTCTGTTGATGAAACTACTCTCAACCCCTCTATTGTTGAACCGTCAAGCTCAGCTAACCCGCTGGCAACTTACGACAGTGACGTTTTAATCACTGGTAGTAGATTTGTTGAACCGGGCAATCCAACGGTACTGGCCATACACTCTGCCAAGCAAGAGGCTTTGGAAAAGCAGAAAGTTCGCTTTGACATCTCTCACTATGCTCACCTAAGCATTAGTGATGTGCTATCTGGCTATCTTAGTCACGTGCACTCTAGCCGTGACTCTGAAATTGAGATGGTCAAATAGCTGCAATTGAAATATGAGGTATGATCTCCAGCTTTCATTAACTTATATTCTCTGCCAGCCCCCCAAGCCTCCTGATTATGATAAACTTGAATGATCTGTAGACTTGCGATATGTGTTGACGTTCTGACCTAGATTTTTCCAAGTCCGGTTTCGAATGTTTAACCAGAGTTATCTGATTAACATAATTTCACCTGTAGTCCCCAAGGGCCAGCTTAATTCATCATGAATGAGCCGGTACTTAACTTCATAACTGTCTTGAATCAGTCCAAACTAATATTGTTATCCGGCTCAAGATGGAAAAACTTTTTGAATATCATGCATTAGCCCCCAAGTACCAAGCATTGTTACTTGTAAAACACTTGGGACTTTAATCATAGAAGAGTCATTTTTGCACTTAAAAATTGCTTTGGCAAACATTAGCCCCCAAGTGCCGAGTGGTGTTGCGTTGCAAAGCACTTGGGACTTTAATCATTACGATCTTTATTGGTATAAATTTTTGACACACCTGTGCATGTCTGTAGTCCGCCATAACTGAATTGGATTCTCAACTGACTGATGCGAAAACCCAGTTGGCGGCTCAAGAGACTGAGATAAAGAATGCTAACTCTAAATTCCAGTTGAGCCTATCTGAAGCAGAGAAACCGAAGACCAGTTTTTATGTAGAGAAAAAATCTTGGGCTGATGAAAAAACCTTGCTGATACAGCGTGTTGAGACAGCCAAGGCGGCTCTCAAAGAGGTTACCGTGGAACTCACCGGTTTAAAGAACCGTGTGTCTCAGATGGTCTTTGCGATCTTTGGTGAGTCATTGCATTATTTACTTAAACTCTATTTTTGCCAGATATAAGCCGCCTGCTTAACTTTTTAAAATACTCGTAGGTCCACGGAGCAGCAATCTGAGCCAAAACAGCTTGATAAAACTCAAGGCGGTTTACACCCTGGTGGAGCAACTGTACACTGGAGCTCAACGGGCGCTTGCCATTATTTCCCCAGCCAACCAAGGACCAAACCTCTTGAGTGATGTCTTGAAGAAATTATCTATCTTACCCGCCAGATTCCAAGAGGTCAAGCAGTCTTGTGCAAGAGCCGGAGGTCTAACTGCTCTAGGCCGCTCTAATGCCTGGGTGCCGGAGCTAGACCCGGCAGATGTAGCCAAGGGGTATCCCAGCCTTAAGGAAGACGAGACCCCGTTTGATCAAGATGATTTTGCTGGTTGTGTGAGGGGAGTTCGTCCTCATGCTACTATCCTTGGCGACGAGGCCAATATTGATAAGTATCAGCCGGGTTTTGATGTTGAGAATAAAAAGATGGCGACTCCTTCGTATAAAGTGACAGATCTCATCCCGCCGGTTCGCCAACACACCTTTGCCCCAGAAATTGACCCGTCTGGTCTAATTGATGATGAAGCTGAGTTCGTTGCTCTTCATGGCTTTGATAGGTCCAAGCCTAGTTTCCAACCAGTGGAAGAAGATGAACCGGCGAGGGAGGAGTCGTAACCATCCAAATAATCTGGCTAAGATTTAATGAACCGGCCTTAGCTTAACATCTACTTAGGAGAAAAACAGTTTTAACCTTTTGGGCTCCCAAAGCCTTGTAATAGGCTAGCTTAAAACTGCATGTTTTGCCTATGCCATCGTGCATATCATACTGCGTATAATATTTTTATCTGCCATGTCAATATATGCTTTATATCCTTTATCATATCTGTAGTGTTTAAATCTGTTCCTGTATGCAAAGGGTTCCTAGCCCTGTTAGATCTAGACACACATAGAGAGAGAGGACGAAGCTAGCCCTGCCTTCTTCCACCTCTCGCATACAGCTCGAGGAGCACCATTGTACTTGCTAGTGCCTTAGTGATCATGCGGAGACCCCGCAGAGCAGGACTAGGGGTGTTATCTCCTAGGAGAGCCCCGAACCTGGGTAAGACTCACCGGCGTGCATGTCTTCGCCTTATCCCGTTTCCTGGCACCGGCGACGTCTTACTAGCCCCCATCATGATTAGCCTCCTTTAGCATATGTTGCACCAAACCCTCGACATTTGGCGCCCACCGTGGGGCAAGGTGCACCGTCGTACGGAGATCTGTTCTGGACGGGAACCATCTTCCTCCCTACTGAGCGCAGCCAACCAGGCACACCGGATGGCGTTTGCGCCGACGCGTTGCATGGCGCGGAGGTCGCCTGCGCGGTGAGCTGCCTCGCCGACCTTGTTGGCGAGATCCGCCTCTCTGACGAGCCTGCATCCTACACGAGCAACGATGGTCCCGAGAGCCGTCTCGTCAACCTCCTTGACCAGCTTCACGTCGCCAACGAGCAAGCCGCCGACTTGGTGTCGGTTGGCTCCACCGACCTGATGCTTGTCGACTCCGACACAGCGTCGCTCGACGCATTCCCTACTAATACGTCTCCGTCGTATCTATAATTTTTGATTGTTCCATGCCAATATTCTACAACTTTCATATACTTTTGGCAACTTTTTATATTATTTTTGGGACTAACATATTAATCCAGTGCCCAGTGCCAGTTCCTGTTTGTTGCATGTTTTATGTTTCGCAGAATATCCATATCAAACGGAGTCCAAACGGGAGAAAAACAAACGGAGCTTATTTTTGGAATATTTGGAAAATGTGGGAGAAAGATCAACGCGAAACGGTGTCCGAGGTGGGCACAAGGCAGGGGGCGCACCCCACACCCCTAGGCGCGCCCCTGACCCTCGTGGTCCACCCATAAGGTGGTTGATGCCCTTCTTTGGCTGCAAGAAAGCTAATTTTTGGTTAAAAAATCACGGCGAAGGTTTCGGTCCAATCGGAGTTACGGATCTCCATATATATACGAAACAGTGAAAGGGCAGCACAACAGAACGCGGAAATAGAGAGAGAGACAGAGAGACAGATCCAATCTCGGAGGGGCTCTCGCCCCTCCCATGCCATGGAGGCCAAGGACAGAGGGGAAACCCTTCTCCCATCTAGGGAGGAGGTCAAGGAAGAAGAAGACGAAGGGGCCCCCCTCTCCCCTTCTCTTCCGGTGGTGCCGGAACGCTGCGGTGGCCATCATCATCATCACCGCGATCTACTCCAACACCTCTGCCATTTCACCAACATCTCCATCACCTTCCCCCTCTATCTACAGTGGTCCACTCTCCCGCAATCCGATGTACCCTCTACTTGAACATGGTGCTTTATGCTTCATATTATTATCCAATGATGTGTTGCCATCCTATGATGTCTGAGTAGATTTTCGTTGTCCTATCGGTGGTTGATGAATTGCTATGATTGATTTAATTTGCTTGTGGTTATGTTGCTGTCCTTTGGTGCCCATCATATGAGTGCGCGCATGGATCACACCATAGGGTTAGTTGTATGTTGATAGGACTATGTATTGGAGGGCAACAGTGACAGAAACTTCAGCCTAGCATAGAAATTGATGCATACTGGATTGAAGGGGGACCAATATATCTTAATGCTATGGTTGGGTTTTACCTTAATGAACATTAGTAGTTGCGGATGCTTGCTACTAGTTCCAATCATAAGTGCATAGATTTCCAAGTCAGAGATGACATGCTAGTAGTGGCCTCTCCCACATAATACTTGCTATCGGTCTAGTAAAGTAGTCAATTGCTTAGGGACAATTTCGCAACTCCTACCACCACTTTTCCACACTCTCTATATTTACTTTATTGTTTCTTTATCTAAACAGCCCCTACTTTTTATTTACGTAATCTTTATTATCTTGCAAACCTATCCAACAACACCTACAAAGTACTTCTAGTTTCATACTTGTTCTAGGTAAAGTGAACGTCAAGCGTGCGTAGAGTTGTATCGGTGGTCGATAGAACTTGAGGGAATATTTGTTCTGCCTTTAGCTCCTCGTTGGGTTCGACACTCTTACTTATCAAAAACTATTGCGATCCCCTATACTTGTGGGTTATCACCTACCAACGTGGTGATCGTTGATACGTATCTAGTTTTCCAAAAACTTTTGCCCTTGTTTTGGACTCTAACTTGCATGAATTGAATGGAACTCACCCGGACTGACGTTGTTTTCAGCAGAATTGCCATGGTGTTATTTATGTGCAGAAACAAAAGTTCTCGGAATGACCTGAAACTTCACGAAACGTCTATTTGGAAATAATAATAAATCCTTGCAAAAGATGAATACCAGGGGGCCCACACCCTAGCCACGAGGGTGGGGCGCGCCTGCCCCCCTAGGGCGTGCCCCCTACCTCATGGGGCCCCTGGAGCTCCTCCGACCTCAACTCCAACTCTATATATTTGCTTTCGGGGAGAAAAAATTAGAGAGAGGGATTCATCATGTTTTACGATACGGAGCCGCCGCCAAGCCCTAAAACCTCTCGGGAAGGGTGATCTGGAGTCCGTTCGGGGCTCCGGAGAGGGGAATCCGTCGCCATCGTCATCATCAACCATCCTCCATCACCAATTTCATGATGCTCACTGCCGTGCGTGAGTAATTCCATCATAGGCTTGCTGGACGGTGATGGGTTCGATGAGATTTATCATGTAATCGAGTTAGTTTTGTTAGGGTTTGATCCCTAGTATCCACTATTGTAACACCCCGGATGTAACTTTCCCAATTAGTACTCCAACTCTTGCCGTTTCCGGCGTTAAGTTATTTTTATTTTCGGGTTCGGGTTTTTGTCTCCGTGTGTTCTTGTCATTGTCATGCATCTCATAACATGTCATCATGTGCATTGCATTTGCATACGTGGTCGTCTCATGCATTCGAGCATTTTCCCTGTTGTCCGTTTTGCATTCCGGCGCTTCGTTCTCCTCCGGTGGTCATTTCTAGCTTTCTTTCGTGTGTGGGGATTAAACATTTCCGGATTGGACCGAGACTTGCCAAGCGGCCTTGGTTTACTACCGATAGACCGCCTGTCAAGTTTGGTATCATTTGGACTTCGTTTGATACTCCAACGGTTAACCGAGGGACCGAAAAGGCCTCGTGTGTGTTGCAGCCCAACACCCTTCCAATTTGGCCCAAAACCCACCTAAACCCTCTCCATCTTCTAGAGCGTTCGATCACGATCGCGTGGCCGAAAACCGCACCTCATTTGGACTCTCCTAGCTCCCTCTATGGCTATAAATAGAACCCCCCCCCCCGAAATTCGGATCTCCTTCTCCCCCCAAAACCCTAAAAATCGCCCCGCCACCGACGGACATGTCCGCCGCCTGATCGGACGCGTCCGCCGCCACGCCCCAGCCAATCGCCGCCTGCCACGTGTCCCGCCGCCACCCGCGCCCGCACCGGCCCGCTCGGCCCGGGGAGAGCCCCCACGGGCCAGACGCCGCCCCCGCCGCCGTCCTCCTCCGCGCAGCCGCCCGCGCCGCCCCGTTCCTCGCGCTCCGGCAAGCCGCCCCGCTCCGGCCGCCGAACCTCGTCGCCGCCGCCCGCGTTCAACGGTGCCGGCAGCCGCGCCGCTCCGCCCGGCTCCTCCCGCCCCGACCGCGGCCTCCATCGCCGCCCGGGCCCGTGCCCCTCTCCGCCAGCTCAAGGTCCGGCCACCGCGGCCATCGACGCTGACGAGCTTCCCCGGTGAGCAGCGCTGCCACCTCAGTTCGCGTGCCGTGAACAGTAAACCCTAGATCCGGAGGTTGTTTTTCTTCTAAGTCCTCGAAATTCCAGATCCATGTGCTCATGTTCATAGCCTCGTAACTTTGCATCCGTAGCTCCGATTTGGGAATATAGCATATCAAAGTGTTCATCTCAGAGAGAACATCATTTTATCTCATTGCATCATTTTCATTTGAGCTCATCTTGATGCCCGAAATGCTGTCAGAAGAGGGCTACTTGAGATAATTGTCAGATCTGCTACTCCATTTAGGTTTTTGTCATTTTTGCCATGATTATTGTATGCATGATATGCCCTGATGCTCTACATATATTTTGTTAAGGGTTTTGTCATCTTTCCAGAGGTGCAACCCATGTATTTTTGTAATGTGTGTGGTGACTAGCACAAGCTTGCAAAGTGGTGCACTTGGTAATTCTGTTTTCAGGGACTTAGCAATTCCACTAAGTCCTTGATCTGTTTATCTCATGATGCCATATGTTCATGTTGTTTCCTAGTGATCCGTGCCTCTTTTGAGGATGATCAGTAAGGATGTTTTGTTAATCTTGTAGTGATCTATCCATCCATGTCTTTGTTTGCAATTATGGAGCACCCTAGCTTGAGTCAATCGAGCTCTACTTTTGCTACTTTGTGAATCTGGGCAGATTGTCAACTTGTTTGCAATTTTGCCGATGATGTTGTAGTTGATCCGTGCATGCTATGCTATTGTTCTTGCCATGTATAGCTTGCATTTTGTGTATTCTTGATGGGTGTATGCTTAGCTTATCATGACTTGCACCGTAGTGAGTGCATCGAGCTCGTAAACATGCCTACTTGAGTTATGTTTCAGCTTGTGCCAGTTTTCACTAAGTCTGAAAACTGATTATGTTTTTGCTATGTTCACATGCTTGTAATTGTATTTTCTGATCCCTTTTGGCTCAAGGTCACTAAGGGACTTTGGTTAAGCTCTTTGAGTAGCTCCATGCCATGCTTTACTTTGCCATGTTCAGTTCCTGTAGCATATAGTTTTGTTGCTCCGAAGAGAGCTACCTGATCTGAAATTCCAGACAAGTGTTAATTTCACTAAGTCTGAGATCTGTTTGCCGTATGCATTTTTGCCATGCTTGTTTGAACCTGTTAATGGATGATTTGGCCGTAGCTCAGTGCTAGACTTTTGTTAAGCATCTTGAATACATCCCTGCCATGTATTTTGTTGTCATGTTTGGGTGCTGTAGCATGTGCATCTCATTGCATTTAGATGGCTACTTGCTGTAAATCGCAGACCGGTGTCATATTTGAATCGCTTGCCATTTCCAAACCGTAACTACGATTCCGGCGTTCTTTATATCGTTTTCAAGCGATTTCATCTCATCTTTCCAGTGGCACAGTTGGATTTCCAAGTGGAGGCCAGGTTAATGCATCCCTTGTCAAATCTTGCATATGCATCCCGCATCGCAACCCGCATAGCATATCATCATTGCATCATATTGTTTGAGCTTTGCACGTGGTTGATTGTGTCCTTGTTGCTTGTTTGTCTTGTTTTGGGTAGATCCGAGAGACGAGTTCGCTAACGAGGAGCCAGTTGAGTTTGCTTTCGAGGATCCAGTCAACTCTGACAACTGTGCAGGCAAGATGATCATACCCTCGAAATCACTACTATCTTTGCTATGCTAGTTTGCTCGCTCTTTTGCTATGCCAATGCTACGATGCCTACCACTTGCTTTCAAGCCTCCCAAATAGCCATGTCAAACCTCTAACCCACCATGTCCTAGCAAACCGTTGATTGGCTATGTTACCGCTTTGCTCAGCCCCTCTTATAGCGTTGCTAGTTGCAGGTGAAGATTGAAGGCCGTTCCTTGTTGGAACATTTATTTACTTGTTGGGATATCATTATATTATCTTGTTATCTTAATGCATCTATATACTTGGTAAAGGGTGGAAGGCTCGGCCTCTCGCCTGGTGTTTTGTTCCACTCTTGCCACCCTAGTTTCCGTCATATCGGTGTTATGTTCCCGGTTTTTTTGCGTTCCTTACGCGGTTGGGTTATAATGGGAACCCCTTGATAGTTCGCCTTGATTAAAGCTTTTCCAGCAATGCCCAACCTTGGTTTTACCATTTGCCACCTAGCCACTTTTTCCCTTGGGTTTCCGGAGCCCGAGGGTCATCTTATTTTAAACCCCCCCCCTCGGGCCAGTGCTCCTCTGAGTGTTGGTCCACCTGTCAGCTGCCGGTGGCCACCAGGGGCAACTCTGGGCTGGCCTACCCGTACCTAGGACAATCTGAGTGTGCCTTGAGAAAGAGATATGTGCAGCTCCTATTGGGATTTGTCAGCACATTCGGGCGGTGTTGCTGGTCTTGTTTTAACCTGTCGAAGTGTCTTGAAGAACCGAGATACCGAGTCTGATCGGAACGTCTTGGGAGGAGGTCTATTCCTTCGTTGACCATGAGAGCTTGTCATGGGCTAAGTTGGGACTCCCCTGCAGGGTTTTGAACTTTTGAAAGCCGTGCCCGCGGTTATGGGCAGATGGGAATTTGTTAATGTCCGGTTGTAGATAACTTGAACCTTAACTTAATTAAAATGAATCAAACTGAGTGTGTTACCGCGATGGCCTCTTCTCGGCGGATTCCGGGAAGTGGACACGGTGTTGGAGTAATGCTTGCACAGGTTGTTCTCTAGTTTCTCGCTCGCGCTTTGCCTCCTCTTCTCGCTCTCTTTTGCGAACAGGATAGCCACCATATTTTGCTAGTCGCTTGCTGCAGCTCCACCTATATTTACCTTGCCTTACCTATAAGCTTAAATAGTCTTGATCGCGAGGGTGCGAGATTGCTGAGTCCCTGTGGCTCACAGATTACTATTACACCAGATGCAGGGCCCGATGATTCCGCTCCAGGAGACGCGTTTGAGCTCAAGTGGGAGTTCGACGAAGACTCTCAACGTTACTATGTTTCCTTTCCTGATGATCAGTAGTGGTGCCCAGTTGGGGGTGATCGGGACCGTGTCGCTTGTTGGGTTATCTTTTATTTTGGCGCCGTAGTCGGGCCATGAGTGTTTGGATGATGTAATGTTATTTATGTACTTGATTGACGTGGCGAGTGTAAGCCAACTATGTTATCTCCCCTTTATTATTCATATTACATGGGATGTTGTGAAGATTGCCTAACTTGCGACATATGCCTTCAATGCGATTATGCCTCTAAGTCGTGCCTCGACACGTGGGAGATATAGTCGCATCGAGGGTGTTACAACTATGTTCTGAGATTGATGTTGCTATGACTTTTCTATGCTTAATGCTTGTCACTAGGGCCCGAGTGCCATGATTTCAGATCTGAACCTATTATGTTTTCATCAATATATGAGAGTTCCTGATCCTATCTTGCAATTCTATAGTCACCTATTATGTGTTATGATCTGTTAACCCCGAAGTAACAATAATCGGGATACTTACTGGTGATGACCGTAGTTTGAGGAGTTCATGTATTCACCATGTGTTAATGCTTTGGTCCGGTACTCTATTAAAAGGAGACCTTAATATCCCTTAGTTTCCATTAGGACCCCGCTGCCATGGGAGGGTAGGACAAAAGATGTCATGCAAGTTCTTTTCCATAAGCACGTATGACTATATTCAGAATACATGCCTACATTACATTGATGAATTGGAGCTAGTTCTGTGTCACCCTAGGTTATGACTGTTACATGATGAACCGCATCTGGCATAATTCTCTATCACCGATCCATTGCCTACGAGCTTTCCATATATTGTTCTTCGCTTATTTAATTTTCCGTTTCTATTGTTACAATCACTACAAAATACCAAAAACATTACTTTTGCTATCATTACCTTTTGCTACCGTTACCACTCCTATCATATTACTTTGCTACTAAACACTTTGCTGCAGATATTAAGTTTCTAGGTGTGGTTGAATTGACAACTCGGCTACTAATACTTGGGAATATTCTTTGGCTCCCCTTGTGTCGAATCAATAAATTTGGGTTGAATACTCTACCCTGGAAAACTATTGCGATCCCCTATACTTGTGGGTTATCAATCAATGATGATCCTCTCCCTCGCGCCGACAGCTGCGGCAGCACTGTCACAGAGGTGCTCGTCATCAGCCATGATGGAGTTTCCGGTGAAGGTACCCGGGACCCGCTCCAGGCAACATTGCAAGACCTCTCTGCACCCATCGCGGAAGATGCCGATGCCGAGATGCTAGAAGCTCGCCGCGTCCAGCTTGTCGAGAGCGCCAAGAAGCTAGCTAGCATGAGATGCCTTTCGGAGGCTTATCAGCACGAGATGAACCGCGTCATTGGGGGCACGCCGGCTCCTGGCGGGCCCAGCCGTGTCGGTACAGGTTCGGCAGCGCAGCGCGGCCATTGCCAGCATGTTCGGGGCCGATCGCCCCGTCTACGCCACGCCTATGGAGAACATACGAGCTGATCAAGCGGCAGCAGATGAGCTAGACAACCTCGAAGGCAACGAGCATCGCCACATGACGGAGCGCATCCAGCGACTCATCGATGCGGCTGCCGAGCAGCAAGAAGCCGGCTGCCGCGTCGAGGACCCCAATCGGTGGAACAACGACCCGCCTCCCCGCTAGGAGCATGGCGCGACATCCCGGACGCCGACTGATGGCAACCGCGGATGACGAGACAAGGAGCCGGCTGCCAGCAGCAGCCGGACGCACATCACCATCGAGCGCAACCAAGACGGCCACCCTCGCACGGTGGAACGACTAGGTGGCTACCGGCCTCCCCAGCACAGAGAAAGGCGTGTGTCTCCGCTGCCTGTTGATCACTCGAGTCTTGGAGGCCAGCTTGGCCCCCGAGAAGGAATAGGAGAGAATGATGCACGCCACCGGATCGATCGTCTCAACCGATCCCTGGTGCTAGAAGAAGAAGGCACGCTGGGCCCACCTTGCTTTGGCCCCCGCATCAGAGATGAGCCCTTCCCCAAAGGGTTCATGCTCCCAAGAGATACGCCCAAGTATACCGGCTCCGTGAAGCCGGAGGGCTGGCTGGTTGACTACTCCACAGCCGTCAGCATAGCAAACGGCAACAAGCGTGTTGCTGTGAAGTATGTTCCACTCATGCTCCAGGGCACCGCCCGGACATAGCTGAATAGCCTGAAGCCCCGCAGCATCAACAGCTGGGTGGATTTCACTGAGGCCTTCGTCCGCAACTTCACCAGCACGTACAAGCAGACGCCCAAGCCTCACAAGCTCTCTTTGTGTGTCCAAGGCCCCAGCGAATCGACTCGTGACTACCTCACGCATTGGGCCGAGCTGCGCAACTCTTGCGAGGGCGTGCATGAGGTGCAGGCCATCGAGTACTTCACGGTCGGGTGCAGAGAAGGCACTTTGCTCAAACACCGGCTCCTCTGTGACAAGCTGACGACCCTCGACGAGCTGCTAATCATAGCGGACAAGTACACCACGGCCGATTCCTCCATGAAGACGGAGATTCAGGTTGATGCACTTGGTAAGGTGGCTCCTCAAGCTCCTCGGACCCCGGCTAGTGACACCAGTCGGCGACAGCAGCAAAGCGACAACAAGCGGAAAGACTCGATGCCAGCTTCCACCAGCCGGCAGGTGGCAGTAGTTGAAGACCGGCAACCGGAAAGACAACCTCCTCCCAAGCGCCAGAAGGGCGGCAAGCCCAACTGGTTACCCACCTTCTCCTATGAGCAGACTCTTGATGCTCCCTGCAAGTTCCACAGCGACGCGAAGCCGTCCAACCACACCACCCGGAAGTGTCATTGGCTCACACGAATCTCCAAGGGCGAAGGGCTGCAACCACCGTCGCCTGCTGGTCAGCCGCCTCCGCCTCCTCAGCAGCCGGCGGCCCATCCAGCAGTCGATGCCGTTCAAGATTAATTCCCTGAAGAGCTTGGAGCATATGTTGTTTTCACCAGTGTGGGCGATGATAAGCGCAGCCGGCATCGATAGTCTCGTGAGGTGAATGCTATAGCCATTGAAGCCCCAGAGTTCATGCACTGGTCAGAGAGGATGATCGGTCGAAGCCGGGCTGATCACTCGGAAGTGATGCCTTCTCCGGGTTCTTACTCTTTGGTGTTGGAGGCCACCTTTGCCATAGAGAGGCGAGCTGCTTGTTTCTCCCGAATCTTGATAGATGGCGGCAGCAGCATCAACATCCTGTACTGTGAGACCATGGAGAAGTTGAAGATCAAACCCAAGCATCTCCTGCCCAGTCGGCTGTCTTCCACGGCATAGTTCCTGGCCCTTCTCACTCACCAATCGGCAAGATCCAGATAGATGTCCTCTTCGGGGATAAAGACCATTTCCGCCGAGTGCCCATCTAGTTTGAGGTGGTCGACTTGGAAAGCCCGTACCACGCACTACTTGGCCGACCTGATTTAGCCAAGTTCATGGCGGTGCCACGTTATGCCTACCTCAAGATGAAGATGTCAAGCGCCAAGGGAGTCATCACCATCTTCGGAGATTATCAGAAGTCGTCCGACTGTGCGGCCGCCAGTAGCCGGTTGGCTGAGTCCCTTGTGATCGCTGCCGAAAAGTGGCTCCTTGACCAGGTTGTGGCCATGGCCGGCAAGCAGCCGGACATCCCCCACGATCCCAAGGAGTCGGAAGCCAAAGGATCCTTCAAGCTGGCCAAGGAGACAAACAAGATACCGTTGGAACAAGAGCACCCGGAGAGGTACGCCGTCATAGGTGCAAACCTTGACAGCAAATAGGAAAGCGAGCTCGTCGATTTCCTCCATGAGAATCGGGACATCTTTGCATGGTCTCCCAAAGACATGCCGGGTGTCCTGACGGATTTCACCGAGCACAAGCTACATGTCAGAGAAGATGCCAAGCCAGTCAAGCAACCCCTCCGCCGACTGTCGGAGGAGAAGAGAAGAATCGTTGGAGAAGAGATCGCCCGTCTGTTGGCAGCCAGCTTCATTATGGAAGTTTTCTTCCCAGAATGGCTCGCCAACCCAGTCCTAGTACTGAAGAAGAATAACAAGTGGCGCATGTGCATTGATTACACCAGCCTCAACAAGGCCTACCCGAAGGATCCGTTTGCTCTGCCGCGGATAGACCAAGTGATAGACTCCACAGCCGGATGCGAGCTATTGAGTTTTTTGGATGCCTACTCAGGGTATCACTAGATCAAGCTGAACCCGACAGACCGTCTGAAGACCGCATTCATCACACCATTTGGAGCCTTCTACTACCTGACCATGACATTCGGCCTGAGGAATGCCGGTGCCACTTTTTAGCGTTGCATGCAAAAGTGCCTCCTCAAGCAACTCGGCAAAAATGCCCACGTCTACATAGACGATATCGTGGTGAAGACAGAGAGGCACAACACACTCCTCGAAGACCTCAAGGAAACCTTTGAAAATCTGCGCCGATTTCAAATCAAGCTCAACTCAAAAAAGTGTGTGTTCGGAGTACCAGCTGGCTAGCTCCTTGGCTTCCTGGTCTCAGAACGCGGCATTGAGTGCAACCCTGTGAAGATCAAAGCCATCGAGAGGATGGAGAAGCCCACCCGACTGTGAGACGTCTAGAAATTCATCGGCTGCTTAGCATCCATCAGTCGGTTCATCAGTCGGCTAGGCGAGAAGGCTCTTCCCCTATACCAGCTCATGAAGAAGACCACTCATTTTGAGTGGAACGACCAGGCGGATCACGCTTTTCTCTAGCTGAAGAAGATGTTGACCACGCCGCCTGTCCTGGAGGCTCCGACTGCTAAAGAACCCATGTACCTTTACATCGCCGCCACCAGCCGGGTGGTCCGCACAGTCATAGTTGTGGAGCGCAAGGAAGACGGTAAGGCGTTACCAGTCCAGAGGTCGGTGTATTACCTGAGTGAAGTGTTGTCCGCCTCTAAGCAGAACTACCCCCACTATCAGAAGATGTGCTATGGCGTGCATTTCGTGGCCAAGAAGCTGAAGCCATACTTTCAAGAGCACCCAATCACTGTTGTTTGCACTGCTCCCCTTGCTGAGATCATTGGCAACAGAGATGCTTCTGGCCGAGTGGCCAAATGGTCAATCGAGTTGGCCCCCTACACCATCTACTACTAGCCCTGCACCGCCATCAAGTCCCAAGCACTGGCCGACTTCCTCGTCGACTGGGCCGAGACCTAGTACATGTCGCCAGCGCCGGACTCCACCCATTGGCAGATGCATTTTGATGGTTCAAAGATGCGCACTGGTTTGGGAGCCGGCATCATCCTCACATCTCCCAAAGGCGACAAGCTCAAGTACACGTTGCAAATCCATTTTGTCGCCTCCAACAATGTGGCCGAGTATAAAGCATTAATACATGGCCTCCGGTTGGCCAAAGAAATCGGCATGCGCCGGATCCTGTGCTACGGCGACTCCAACTTAGTGGTCCAGCAGTCTTCTGGCGACTGGGACGCCAAGGATGCAAACATGGCAAGCTACCTTTTTCCATCCAACAACTCAGTGGATACTTTGAGGGGTGTGAGTTCCTTCACGTGCCAAGAGCTGACAATGAGCAAGCAGATGCCTTGGCACGAATCGGCTCCACCCGGCAAGCAATACCAGCCGGTGTCTCCCTTCAGCGCCTGCTCAAGCCATCGATCAAGCCTTCTCCAGAATCTGAATCCATCTTTGTGCCGGCCCCTCCCGAAGCAGTCAGATCCGGGGACTTCAGAACCTGGCCTGGGGGCTGCGGCAGTCGGCCCGGGGACTTCAGAACCTGGCCTGGGGGCTGCGGAAGTCGGCCTGAGGACTTCATTAACACAGCAAGTGGCGGCCGCCTCCAACCCGCCACCTCCCAACCCAACCGCCCTCGTGCAAGTTGCAATTCTGGCAGTGTAAGAAATAGCAGCACCTTCATGGGCGCAGCCCATCCTCAAATTTCTACTAAACAATGTCGGGTAGCAGCATACACCATTGTCAATAGAGAACTTGTAAGGCGTAGTGTCACTGGTGTGTATCAGTGCTGCGTGGAGCCAAAGGAAGGCCAAGCAATCCTCAAAGACATCCACCAAGGTGAGTGCGGCCACCACGCAGCTTCCAGGTCACTCGTGGCCAAAGCTTTCCGCCACGGTTTCTTCTGGCCGACTGCCTTGGAGGATGCCAAGGATCTAGTCAAGGATTGCAAAGGGTGTCAGAAGTTCAGCTCGAAGCAACATCTACCGGCTTCTGCACTCAAGACCATCCCCTTAACATGTCCTTTTGCCGGCTGGGGCTTGGATATGGTGGGACCATTCAAGACAGCACGTGGCGGCATGACCCATCTGCTTGTCGCCGTGGACAAATTCACTAAGTGGATAGAAGCAAAGCCAATCAAGAAGTTGGATGGTCCGACTACCGTGAACTTTATTGCAGATATCACCACTCGGTATGGAGTACCACATAGCATCATCACGGATAATGGCACAAGTTTTGCCAAAGGAGCCTTGGCCCGTTTCTGCGCGACGCAGGGCATCCGACTGGACCTAGCATCTGTTGCCCATCCGCAGTCAAACGGCCAAGTTGAGCAAGCAAATGGCCTCATCCTTTCCGGCGTCAAACCCCGACTGGTCGAACCCCTGGAACGGCCAGCCAGCTGCTAGATTGATGAGTTGTCGGCCATCCACGGGAGCCTCCGCACCGCTCCGAACAAATCAACCTGCTTCACTCCATCCTTCCTCGTCTACGGTGTCGAGGCCGTCATCCCGACGGACATTGAGTTCGACTCACCTCGCGTCACCATGTACACCAAGGCGGAAGCAAAAGAAGCGCGTGAAGACGGCGTCAATCTATTGGAGGAGGGTCGGCTGTTGGCACTCAGCCGGTCCGCCATCTACTAGCAGAGTCTATGCCGCTGCTACAACTGAAAGGTCAAGCCAAGATCTTTCCAAGAGGGAGACCTTGTGCTCCGACTGATCCAGCGAACAGTCGGCCAGCACAAGCTCTCGGCACCTTGGGAAGGCCCATTCATCTTTAGCAAAGTTTTGGGCAATGACTCCTACTACTTGATCGACGCTCAGAAGCCCAGAGCACGCAAGAGAGACGACTCCGGCAAAGAGATAGAGCGGCCATGGAATGAAAACCTCCTTCGAAGATTTTACAGTTGATGTAGTATGTACCACGCTACCTTTTGTATTAAGTATGAAGACTTCGGGTCCCCCAAGAGGAGCTTGGGGACTACCCTCTTTTCTATATATGATAAACGTTATGCCTATGAATGCGTTATTTCATTATTTTCGCCTGGCACCGGGTTCGACCAGTCGGCCCGGGGGCTCACCGCTTTGTACTATGTGGCGCTTCATGCAGTCGGACAAGTAGTGTGTTGGCGCCCAAGCCCTCTCCTGCCAGAAGCCGCAGCTTGCAGAGCGACTGTCCGGTGGGCAGGAGTTACAGGCAATAAAGGGTGTCCACATGAACAATGGCTAAGGACCCCAAGCACGCACATAGTTCAGGCCGGCTTCCCGCCTCATCGGTCGGCTGCTGAAACAGCCGGTCAGTTGGTTTCTACTTAACTTGTTAACGCTCTAGTCGGCTAAGTACTTGCCCTCCCAAAAGAAGCTAAGTACTTGACCAGCCAACAGTCTGCAGAGCAGCTGTTGCCTGGCAAGACGGCAGCCAAGGGAGGGCGGCAAAGGAAAAAGGCCAAGGGGCAGAAAACAAGACAAGTCAGAACTTGGCAGAAGCATAACTTCAGAGAAAGCATATTTACATGACAAAAGGCCCTTGGCCAGCATTCAACAGAGTTTTAAATACACCCCATGGGTGGAATTGTGAAAAATTTAACAAAGTTTGTCGAGACTGATAAAACAGGGAAAATAAAGATAAGTTGGCGGCCTAGGGAGCTATAGAGGGGTCCAGCTGGCTCGCGGAGTCGGTGGGGCCGGTTGGTGGAGTAGACGGCTGGTCGGTCTCTACTTGGTCGCCTCCAGCCGCAGTCGGTGCGCTCGAGTGCGGCTTGTTGTTCGAGGCACGATCAAGTTGGGGCTGGCCGTCCGCTCCAACCTCTGGCGCATCTTCTTCGCCTTCCTCGCCCTCCTCATCTCCTCCCTTGTCTTCCCCCTCGTCACTGGAGTCGATCACCTCGGCCGAGTCCTTGTCATCCTCCGGGTTCAGTCTGAACCACTCCGGTGGCGCCTCGACTCCATCCTCAGCCAGCTCAGGAACAAAGATGCTGGTGTCAGTGTAGTTGGCGGTTGCCGCTGCCCGTATGACGAGGTCGCGCTTCACCGCCACCAGCTCCTCTTGGTCCTCCTGCCGAAACGTGGCCAACTGGGCTAAGTTTAGCCCAGGATACCACGCCTTGACGAACTCCAAGGCTCGGCACACTCCAGCCTGGGCCAAAGAGCCCTTCCAGGCCTCGAGTTAGCCGGCCGCCACCTCCAGCCAGTCAGCAGTCCGACTGGGAGTGCGCGGAGCCGGCATGTCTGGCGAAAGGGCGGAGATCGCCTGAGCCCCGACACGCTGAAGGCGGCGCAGCATCCGATGAGCCGGCCGAAGGCGGGCTTGGATGCTGAGGAGCTGCTTGCTGAGGGTCCGGGGGGCGTCGGCGTCGATCTGCATGCCTTCCACCCTCCTTTCCTCACGATAAGCCTCGATGGCCTCGTTGGCGGCGTCAGAATGGCCAGGAAAGAAGTCTGCGTAGACAGAAAGCAAAGGAGTCAGAAGTCAGAAGCTGGAGGCAGCTCGGTCAGCAGCTGGCAGCCAAAAGAAAAAGAAAAAGAAGAAAACTTACCATCAACCATGTCTTTAATCCTGCCGAAGCCGGATTTCAGCAGCACCTCCTTGTCGGTCCAGGTGGAGCGTTCGGTCTCGAACTCAGCAAGGAGATTGGACTCCCTCACCTCTGCCTCCTTCCGGGCCGTCTGGAGAAGCTCCACCTGCTCTGCCAGTTGCGTGGCCAGTCGGTCACGCTTTTGGGCCAGCTCATTGCACTCTACCTCCTTGGCACGCAACGCGGTGTTGGCCTCACCCAGATGTCGTTGCAGGACGGAATTGGCCTCTGCAAGGGTGGAGAGAGAAAAAGATGTCAGTAACCAACAAAAAGGAAGTATAGTTGCCGGGGAGATCTGGCCCGACTGCTCAGTAGTCGGCCCGAATCTCGGGGACTACAGCCCGCGGGTGCGCTATCGCGCCCCCGCAGAGAAGGGAAACAGGGATTTACTCCGGCTTTCCGACAAGTCGGTGGTCCGTCGGTCCAGCTCCCGGACGTTGGAGTTAAAGGTAGTCGCGCGAAGATTATGATAGTCCTGCAATGAAGATGGAAGAAAAGTTAGCACTTGGAGCCCGCCAATGAGGTCCTGGGACGCCTGCTCAACAGCCGGCCCGAAACTTGGGGACTACACCTAGTGGGTGCGCTGGCGCGCCCCCACAGAGAAGTACAGAAATCAAAGACAAAGAAATAAAGAGCATACCCGAATGGCCGCTCACGAATCCAGGAACTCCATGTTGCACTGCTGAAGAGCGATGGCCTTGGCTCGGAGCTTGGCCTGGACGTCCAGGATCGCCTGGTTCAAAATGCATGTTCCGCCTCCGTGCACCCTTTCGGCTGGAGCGGCACTGGATGCTTCGGCCTCCGAGGCTGACGAGCTCGTGGCACTGGCTTCCAGCGGTCGTGGCGCCGAGGTCGCCTTCGCACCTCGGCGGCGCAATGGTGTGCGGGCCCCAGGAGACGGGCCCGTCACCATCTCGTTTCCGGTTGGCGGCACCAGCGGGGCCGCCGGCTGCTTGTCCCATGACCTGTCAGCCGACGGTGGCGATGGCACGGCTACCTCCGGAATGGCGATGTCGCTAGCTCCCCTCTCCATGACCGGATGTTCGCCGCCGGCTCCCCCAGTCAGCGCCGTGAACTCCGGAGACGGCGGCGTGGATTTCAGGGGGATGACGAACAATGGCGCTTGGCGATACGCAACTTCTTCGGCCCACTTCTTCACCGTGGCATCGGCCTCAGCCTCCGCCAGCTTCTTCAGCGCGGCGGCCTCCGCCTTGTCCACCTCCGTGTTGGAACATGCGGTATGCTACGCTAGCGCCAAATAAAATTTTCTACCGCGCACCCAACATCATGCTGCTGGAAATAGATCACGGGATCGAGTTTACCACTACACATGCATTCACCACAGCGGAAGTAGAGTTGGTGATGCGTGTAGCCGATCTCCCAGGCCGTCTCCTCCTCGCGTTGCCGATCTCCCGTGAACAACGAAGACCCGTGAACGGTGATCTCCTGCGAATGGCACCTCTTGGTTCCCTTGAACGGTTCGTCCAAGCACCGTAGATGTGATGCCTCCAAGGTATCCACACGTACGGGAAGCAGCATCGAGCGGCAGACTGCTAGGTCCGGTCGCGCGGCATGGGCGTGGGGAGTGGCGGTGGCTAACCAGGGTTCAATTCGATCAACCCTAAGTGGTGTGCCCACTCCCCTTTATATAGACCTCCGAGGTGGGCTCAACACTTGAGCCCACTAGGAGTCCACATCCATTTTCCACTCAGATCCAATCCAAATGGGTTGCAGCCCCTTAAGTGTGCGACCCTATAGGTTCACGTACACATGGACACGACCAAAGTCGATAGTTGGTAGCGGCTCCTAGCAGAACGTGCCAACTCCCATGTGGGCGTAAAGTCATTTGACGAACCTCAACAATGTGGCATATGCAACATTCCTTTTGCCTCACGATATTTGTTGTCGAGCTCAAGGCGAGTACTTGTCACCCTTGTGTTAGCTTGACCTCTCTTCTCGAAACCATGATACAGATTCCCGAACTGGGTTAACACTTAACCCAAGTCGCATGGCCATGCTTTCTGAATCTGATCACTCGAGAGGGCCCAGAGAATATCTATCCAAATAGGAGGGGCAAATTCCATCTTGGTCAACCATGTCTCGCGGCATGTCTCACGACTCACCCGAAAGCTACCTTTATAACTACCCATTTACGGAATAGCGTTTGATAGACCCTAAGTGAGTCGATCCTCATCCCGAGAACATGTGAGGACCTCAGGTCTAGGACATGGCATAGACATTGCGCTTGAGACTAACAGATGACTATTTCTCGCTGCGTCTCAAAGTGGGTCTGTCCGGCTCGGTGATCTCCATCCCCGAGCCCACACTATCGGTTTAGCATCTCCATGCCCATGACTTGTGAAACATAGTCATCAACCGAGTCGTATACTAGTCAAGGATATGTGTCCGCATAACCTTATCAACTAGGGACCATTAAAATAATCATCTACAATACATAGTTCCACAAACAAGTCACATACTTATTGATACATATCATTGATGATGTTCAAGGACAATACAAAGGACTCATGAATACATATGGAAATATCATCATCACATGATTGCCTCTAGGGCATATCTCCAACACTCCGCCTGCTCCCTGCGGGCGGCTTCCCGCTCCTCACGCACCTCCCGCGCGTTTCTTTCCTGCGCCTCCCGGAGGTCGGCTGCAGGATCGATTCGCCAAGTGGTGGTAGAAGTCTCCCCCGACACGATGACGGAGGCGGCGGCCGACTTCTCGAGAGAGAGCGGAGCCCTAAGAAAAGAAAGTAAAGCAGAAAAGCTCAGATAGAATCAACCAAAGAGAAAAAAGCACAAGGAAAGGATGCTTACCCCAACACCATGGGAGGCGCTTTCGGAAGCTTCTGAAATTTGGTCGCCTTCGCGGCGGCCTCCCTTCGCTTGGTCGCGGCGGTCGGGTTCTCGGGCTTCTTCGGCGCGCTGCCAAACAAGGCGGCGCCTTGTTTGTGCTTGAGCGTGCCGCCTTGAGAAGCCGGCTCGGCGGAAGGGCCTGTGTCTGCCCTGTCGGCGCCTCGCGCATGGCGTGGCTCGTCTTCATCCTTGTCATCATCAGACCTGGTCTCTATGCCTCCCACGTCTTCGGAGGCGTCCGGTCCATCGCCGCCGCCTATGGCGTCATCCTCCAAGGCGGCCGCCCCCAAGTCGGGGTCGTCCACATCACTCACTGCCCTGTCTGGCAGGTAGTCTCCACCCGACCCTACGATGGCGGCCATCGCCGGAGACATGAAGATCTGCATTCGAAGGACTGAATGGTCAAGACGGCAAGACCGAGACCAAGTCGAATACCAAAAAGGAAAGAGTTTAAGAACTTACGGCGGGCGGCGGGTTGTCCCGGGAGTACGGCCGCATGCCGAACCGCCAAGACCCCTCTGACAGCTTGAGGTCGGAGATCTCGTTCACCATGCGGGCGACCTCAACAGCCGGCATGTCCTTCGTGCACATCCGGCTTGGGTCCCGATTCCCGCTCATCCGACGGATCAGATGAGGCCGGACTTGGAGCGGGAGAACCCGGCGCTCGACGAAGGCGACCAGCAGGTCGGACGCCTTGAGGCCGGCCGAGTCCGTCAGCACCCGGAGTCGGTTGATGGCGGCAATGGCGTTGGCTGACAGGGGCTTCGGCTTGTAGCCCAGTTGGCCCGAGGTTCGGCCGGAGGGCCGGCTTCGTAGGGCGGCAGGTTGATGAAGTCCATGGCGGGGTCGACGTTCTTCGCGTAAAAATACGCTTTCTGCCACAGTTTGACCGACTGTGACAGCTTGATGGCGGGGAAGGCGTTCTTCATCGACGGACGGTGCACCACGACGAAGGCGCCGCACTGGGCCGCCTTCTCCCTGTCGGAGGTGCCCAGCTTGGTGTAGAAGAATGCTCCCCACAACTCGATGGTGGGGAGGATGCCAAGATAGCCCTCACACATCATGACAAAGGCGGACAGCAGCGTCACGGTGTTGGGCATCAGGTGATGTGGCTGGAGGTGGTAGAAATTGAGGAAGGAGAGGAAGAATCCACTTGCCGGCAGGCCGAAGCCGCGGAGGAAGTGCGAGCGGAAGATGACCCGCTCACCTCCCTGCGGCGCCGGCGAGATCTCCTCCTCCGGCGGAACACGCACCTTGACGTAGGCCATGTCGGGAAACCGCCGTGTGGCGCGAAGGAAGGCGAGGTGGTCGGCGATGAAGATCGAGCCGTCCCAGTCCCCTCCCTTCTCATGCGTCATGGAGACTGGACTCGGCGGGGAAATGGCATGGCAGCAAAGGCAAGGTTCACGACGAAGCAAGAAGCTTGGCGCGGAGGAGGCTGTCAGCGACGAGCTGCAGCAGTGCTTCGGCGGAGCGCAGGAGTGCAGCGGCAACGAAGAGGAGGATGAAAATGGCAAAGGGGAGGAGGGCGCGCATGCTCTGCCGCTCCCCCTCTTTCCCCCTACTTATAGCCCCTGGGCTACGAAGCCAAGGGGGCGGGGCGTGGGATCGTGGGATTAACTACGCCCACGACCCCGCGCTCCCACGATTATTGTGCGAGTTACTACGCGCAGTAACTCTGCATGGAATCGCAATGGTCCGCCTCGGCCGCAGCTGATCCGCCCGCGCGCCGAGGCCCGATCGTGGCGGGCCCAGCTTGCTGCCGCGTCCAATCGCGTGCGTGGGCTGGCAGGCTGGCCCAGTTAGCTGGCGTCGCGTGGCGCGCTCGCTGTGGGCGGCGGGCTAGAGGCTTAGAGGGCACGCCACCTATCTTCCCGCCCTGACATTTCAAGATCATCAGACGTATCCGCCTGGTCATGGCCGACCTCCAGCAGGCGGCCCACCAGAAGGCGGATGAAGTATTCGGCAAGAATATGCGGAGAAGGAAACTGCTAAGGCATCTCGGCTCGACAACCGTGCTGCCTCACCAGCTTCAGGGACTACTGTCGGAGTAATGAACCACAGCTAGCCTCACCCGAGTCCCTGAGCATTTCAAGACATTTGGGCCGGCTGCGCCCAACAAGCGTCAAGGATGAAGCGCCGCCTTCTGGCGGCCGGCTGCCAGAGGATGGCCAAAGTACCAAAAGATGGCCCCATGACGAGCCGCCTCCCAGCAGGCGGCCTCCAGAGAGGCCGGCCCCTGGCAGGCGGCCCATGGCGCTCTCAAAGTTTGCACCCTCATAAAGAAGACAAGACGGGATGAGGCTACAGCGTACCCCATCACCCCCATGTCCAAGACGGGGCGTGGCCACATTGTCCCATACTGGCCGAGATCTCCGGACGCCGTGGCACTATTGCCATCCCGCCCTTGACGTCGCCAATGTTAGGCGGAACCCTGTTCCCACGACGGCCTGTAGGTACGGCATGCAGGTGGCAGGCCCTACCAGGCAGCGAGAACCCAGAGAGTTGTGGCACCTGACTAGTCAGACCCGAGGGAGGACGGCCTCCAGCAGGCGGCCCACTTCTCCCTCAGAGTCCACGCGCCATCAACCATAGGATACATGGTGCGGCTACAATGATCTCCCACCAGACGACGGGACTGTATCCACCCCCCCCCCCTGACCAAGCATCCGTCATTAGCATTACGGCTATAGTAACAAGCAGCCAGCCAGACCCACCAGCGGTGGAGGCGGCATGTCGGCTCCGTACCAGACCAGCTGGCAGGGCCACCAGGCGGCGGACCCCAGCGGCCGGCGGAGGAGCCGGTGACAGAAGACACTGACAATCGGGTCCTACACCCGGCAAGATTACCACTGTACCCCTGGGGGGTAGGCCTATGTAAACCCCCAGGGCACCCATGCAAAGGGTTCCCAACCCTGTTAGATCTGGACACACATAGAGAGAGGAGGAAGCTAGCCCTGCCTTCTTCCTCCTCTCGCATACAGCTCGAGGAGCACCATTGTACTTGCTAGTGCCTTAGTGATCATGTGGAGACCCCGCAGAGCATGACTAGGGGTGTTATCTCATAGGAGAGCCCCGAACCTGGGTAAGATTCGCCAGCGTGCATATCTTCACCTGCACATAAAGGCGGTCTGGTTATTACCTGGGACTATGATCCTCTGTTTGCCGCCGTTTTCGACGACAACCAGAGTCTCAGGGGATACTATCTGCATAGGGCACACCTAACGTGTGCGGTACTGTCAAAAACATACACTATTTCACGTACCTCAAAACCTTTCAGCAGACTCAGAAAAGCTTCATGCAATCCGCTTTCAGCGGATGAAATCCTTTCAATTACCGTACCCATTAGCGTACGATGCACTTCTGAGATGGCCGCTTGCTCCAGAAGATCCTTCAGTGCGTCTGACCGCACAATGTACGGTTCCGGACTCTTTCTGTTGCTCTCTTTAGGAGCCGAATACTAAGGACACCGGGTGACCAAGGGATTACCCCCTGGCCTTGGCGGATCAGGAGAAACCCTCCGTGATGACACTTCAGGGTCGCCTGCCTCATGAGGCAGGGTGGCAGGGGGAGGTGTTTCGCTCTCCATCATCTCCGAAAGAAGTCCCCCAAAGACGAACTTTGTCGAGAAGGGCTACGATCAGAACTACAAGATATAATCTTCGGTTATTGTCTTCAGAAGTAAGGTAGGATATTTTCACTACTAAGTACTTTTCGATTACTTACAGCTCGGTAGAGGGATGATTCCCTTGCGGACACTGTGTGGCAAGCGTACCCCCCGAGGCAGGACCCTCTGGCGAAGATTTCTTCCCCCGTTTGGAAACCTCTGTTTCCGGATCTTCAGAGGTGGTCCTCTTCCTTCCTCGGGGAGAGGGAATGTGTAACGCCCCGAGACCATTGTGCCAGGTGTCTTCCAGTTATTCGTTGTTGTTGCCTTGTCATGTGCTTGCGTGTCATGCATTGCATACCATGTCATCATGTGCATTTCATTCGCATAAATGTTCGTCTCATGCATCCGAGCATTTTCCCCGTTGTCCATTTTGCATTCCGGCGCTCCTATGTCACCCGGTGTCCCCTTTTACCTCTTTTTGTGTGTGGGTGTTAAACGTTTTCGGATTGGACCGAGACTTGTCATGCGACCTTGGTTTACTACCGGTAGACCGCCTGTCAAGTTTCGTGCCATTTGGACTTCGTTTGATACTCCAACGGTTAACCGAGGGACCGAAAAGGCCTTGTGTGTGTTGCAGCCCAACACCCCTCCAAAGTGGCCCAAAACCCACTTAAACCCCATCCATCATCTCGGTCATTCGATCACGATCGCGTGGCCAAAAACCGCACCTCATTTGGACTCTCCTAGCTCCCTCTACCTATAAATATGTGCACCTCCCCGAAATTTCGGATGAAACCCTAGTATTCTTCCACCTCATGCCGCCGGACATGTCCATCCCGAGTCGGACATGTCCGCGCCGCCGAGCCTGACCAATCCCACCTCGCCACATCACCGCCGCCAGGCCTCTCTCTCCACCGCGCCGCCGCGGCCCGCCCGGCCCGCAGCCGGCCCGCCCCGGGCCGCTACCGGGCCCCGCGCCGCCCAGCTCCTCTCGTTCCGGCGCCGCCCTGCACGCCGCCGCGCCGCCTGAGCCACGCCGCCGCCCTGCACGCCGCCACCCACCGGCGACCCACGCCCTCGTCACCGGCGCAACCACCGCCGCCGCCGTGCCCGGATCTGGCACCGGCCGGACCTCGCCGGCACCTCGCTCCACCTCGCCGGACCCCTCCCCCTCTCTGTCCTCTACTCCGGCATCTACAGGAACTCCGGCGAACCTCGGCCACCGTGCGCTGCTACAGTGATTCAGCCGATCCAGATCTGGATCCACATCGCGGTTGACTTTTCCCCCTCCAAACCCTACCTAATTTGCATTTTTTCCGCATGCCATAACTCTGCATCCGTAGCTCCTATTCGCACGTGTAGAATATCAAAATGTTCGTGTCGACGAGTACATCATTTCATCTCATTGAATCATTTTCATTTGAGCTCATCTTGATGGCCGAAATGCTGTTGGAAAAGAGGGCTATGTGAGTAATTTGTCAGATCTGTTTCAGCAAATGGCATTTTGTCATTTTTGCCATGTTTAATGTGTGCATGCTATGATCCTGAGCTCTACATGTGTTTTGTTAAATGCCATGCCATCTTTACAGAGGTGCTTGCCATGTATTTTTGTGATATTTGTGGTGACTAGCACAAGCTTGCAAAGTAGCGTAATCGGTAATGCGGATTTCAGGGACTCAGAATTTCACAAAGTCCTTGTTCTGTTTTTGTCGTTATGCCATATGTTCATGTTGTTTGCTAGTGATCCGTGCCTCTTTTGAGGATGATCAGTAAGGATGTTTTGTTAATATTGGGGTGCTCTATCCATCCATGTCTTTGTTTGCAATTATGGAGCACCCTAGCTTGAGTCAATCGAGCTCTACTTTTGCTATAAAATGTTCCTGGCAGATTGTTAACTTGTTTAGCGATTTTGCCGAGGTTGTTGCTATTGATCCGTGCATGCTATGTTGTTGTTATTGCCATGTCTAGCTTCTATGCCATGTATTCTTGATAGGTGTATGCTTAGCTTGTTATGCCATGCTCTATAGGGAGTGCATCGAGCTTGTAAACATGCCTGCTCGTTAACTGTTTTGCATGCTCCAGTTTTTCACCAAGTCTGAATCTGTTTATGTTTTTGCCATGTTCACATGCTTGCAATTGTATTTTTTGATCCCTTTTGGCTCAAGGTCACTAAGGGATTTTACTTAAGTGCTTTGAGTAGCTTCATTCCATGCCTTGCTTTTCCATGTTAAGTTCTTATAGCATGTACTTTTCATGCTCTAAAGTTTGCTACCTGATGATAAATTCCAGACTTGTGTTAATTTCACTAAGTCTATAACCTGTTATCTTTTGCACTTTTGCCATGCTTGTTTGAACCTGTTCATGGATGAATTAGCCGTAGCTCAGTGTTCATCTTTTGTCGTGCATCATGAGTGGATCCCTGCCATGTATTTTGTTGCCATGTCTGAGCACAGTAGCATATTTAACTTGATGCATTTAGATGGGTACTTGCTGATTATCGCAGACCGGTGCCATATTTGTTTTGCTTGCCATTTCCAAACCGTGCATCCGATTCCGGTGATCTTTATATCGATTTCAACCGAAATCACCTCCCCTTTCCAGTGGCACTCTTGGATTTCCAAGTTGAGGCCCGGTTCAATCATTCCTTTGCAAATCATGCATATGCATTACATACCGCATCCCGCATATCATACCATGTTCGTGTGTTGGTTGTTTACTATCTTGTGTGCTTCTTTCCGGTGTTGCTTCTTCGGGTTGGTTCCAATATCGTCGCGTTTGTGAGGACCCGTTCTACTACGTCCGTTTGTCTTCTTCATGGACTCGTTCTTCTTCCTTGCGGGATCTCAGGCAAGATGACCATACCCTCAAAATCACCTCTACCTTTGCTTGCTAGTTGCTCACTCTTTTGCTATGCATATGCTGCGATACCTACCACTTGCTTATCATGCCTCCCATATTGTTAAGCCAAGCCTCTAACCCACCCTGTCCTAGCAAACCGTTGTTTGGCTATGTTACCGCTTTGCTCAGCCCCTCTTATAGCGTTGTTAGTTGCAGGTGAAGATTGAAGTTTGTTCCTTGTTGGAACATGGAGATGTTGTTCCTTGTTGGAACATGTTTACTTGTTGGGATATCACAATATCTCTTATTTAATTAATGCATCTATATACTTGGTAAAGGGTGGAAGGCTCGGCCTTATGCCTGGTGTTTTGTTCCACTCTTGCCGCCCTAGTTTCCATCATATCGGTGTTATGTCCCGGATTTTGCATTCCTTACGCGGTTGGGTTATAATGGGAACCCCTTGACAGTTCGCTTTGAGTAAAACTCCTCCAGCAAGGCCCAACCTTGGTTTTACCATTCGCCTCCTAGCCTTTTTCCCTTGGGTTAGGCCAGCCCAAGGGTCATCTTTTTTTTACCCCCCCCCCCCCCGGCCAGTGCTTGTCTAAGTGTTGGTCCGAAACAGAGCCACTTGCGGTGGCACCTCGGGGAAACTTGAGGGCTGGTTCTAGCTATATGTAGTGTTCGTCCGGTGTTGCCTTGAGAACGAGATATGTGCAGATCCCATCAGGATGTCGGCGCATCGGGCGGTCTTGCTGGACTTGTTTTACCATTGTCAACGATGTCTTGTAACCGAGATTCCGAGCCTGATCGGGTCTTCCCGCTAGAAGGAATATCCTTCATTGACCGTGAGAGCTTGTGATGGGCTAAGTTGGGACACCCCTGCAGGGATTTGAACTTTCGAAAGTCGTGCCTGCGGTTATGGGCAGATGGGAATTTGTTAATGTCCGGTTGTAGAAAACCTGAAGTTGATTGTAACACCCTCGATGCGACTATATCTCCCACGTGTCGAGGCACGACTTAGAGGCATAATCGCATTGAAGGCATATGTCGCAAGTTAGGCAATCTTCACTACATCCCATGTAATATAGATAATAAAAGGGGAAATAACATAGTTGGCTTACACTTGCCACATCAATCAAGTACATAAATAACATTACATCATCCAAACACTCATGGCCCGACTACGGCACCAAAATAAAAGATAACGCAACATGCGACACGGTCCCGATCACCCCCAACTGGGCACCACTACTGATCATCAGGAAAGGAAACATAGTATTGTTGAGAGTCTTCGTCGAACTCCCACTTGAGCTCAATCGCGTCACCTGGAGTGGAATCATCAGGCCCTGCATCTGGTGTAATAGTAATCTGTGAGCCACAGGGACTCAGCAATCTCGCACCCTCGCGATCAAGACTATTTAAGCTTATAGGTAAGGCAAGGTACAAATATATGTGGAGCTGCAGCGAGCGACTAGAAAAATATGGTGGCTATCCTGTTCGCAAAAGAGAGCGAGAAGAGGAGGCAAAGCGCGAGCGAGAAACTAGAGAACAACCTGCGCAAGCATTACTCCAACACCATGTCCACTTCCCGGACTCCGCCGAGAAGAGGCCGTCACGGTAACACACTCAGTTGATTCATTTTAATTAAGTTAGGGTTCAGTTATCTACAACCGGACATTAACAAATTCCCATCTGCCCATAACCACGGGCACGGCTTTCGAAAGTTCAAATCCCTACAGGGGAGTCCCAACTTAGCCCATGACAAGCTCTCACGGTCAACGAAGGAATAGACCTCCTCCCAAGACGTTCCGATCAGACTAGGTATCTCGGTTCTTCAAGACACTTCGACAGGTTAAAACAAGACCAGCAACACCGCCCGAATGTGCCGACAAATCCCGATAGGAGCTGCACATATCTCTTTCTCAGGGCACAATCGGATAAGCAATCCATACAACTAAAACCAGCCCTCAAGTTTCCCCGAGGTGGCGCTGCAAGGGGCTCTAGGTTGGACCAACACTCAGAGGAGCACTGGCCCGGGGGGGTTTAAAGTAAGATGACCCTCGGGCTCCGGAAACCCAAGGGAAAAAGAGGCTAGGTGGCAAATGGTAAAACCAAGGTTGGGCATTGCTGGAAAAGCTTTAAACGAGGCGAACTATCAAGGAGTTCCCATTATAACCCAACCGCATAAGGAACGCAAAATCCGGGAACATAACACCGATATGACGGAAACTAGGGCGGCAAGAGTGGAACAAAACACTAGGCGAGAGGCCGAGCCTTCCACCCTTTACCAAGTATATAGATGCATTAAGATAACAAGGCAATATAATGATATCCCAACAAGTAAATAAATGTTCCAACAAGGAACGCCTTCAATCTTCACCTGCAACTAGCAACGCTATAAGAGGGGCAGAGCAAAGCGGTAACATAGCCAATCAACGGTTTGCTAGGACAAGGTGGGTTAGAGGTTTGACATGGCAATTTGGGAGGCTTGAAAGCAAGTGGTAGGCATCGTAGCATTGGCATAGCAAAAGAGCGAGCAAACTAGCAAAGCAAAAATAGTAGTGATTTTGAGGGTATGATCATCTTGCTTGCAAAGTTGTCAGAGTTGACTGGATCCTCGAAAGCAAACTCAACGGGCTCCTTGTTAGCGAACTCGTCTCTCGGCTCTACCCAAACAAGACAAACAAGCAACAAGGGCACAATCAACCACGTGCAAGGATCAAACAAGATGATGCAAAGATGGTATGCTATGCGGGATGCGATGCGGGATGCATATGCAAGAATTGACAAGGAATGCATGAACCTGGCCTCAACTTGGGAATCCAAGTGTGCCACTGGAAAGATGAGATGAAATCACTTGAAAACAATATAAAGAACGCCGGAATCGGAGTTACGGTTTGGAAATGGCAAGCGATTCAAATATGACACCGGTCTGCGATTTACAGCAAGTAGCCATCTAAATGCAACGAGATGAACATGCTACAGCACTCAAACATGGCATCAAAATACATGGCAGGGATGCAGTCATGATGCTAAACAAAAGTCCAGCACTGAGCTACAGCCAATTCATCCATTAACAGGTTCAAACAAGCATGGCAAAAATGCATATGGCAAACAGATCTCAGACTTAGTGAAATTAACACTTGTCTGGAATTTCAGATCAGGTAGCACACTTCGGAGCAACAAAACTACATGCTACAGGACCTGAACATGGCAAAGTAAAGCATGTCCTGGAGCTACTCAAAGAGCTTAACAAAAGTCCCTTAGTGACCTTGAGCCAAAAGGGATCAGAAAATACAATTGCAAGCATGTGAACATAGCAAAAACATAATCAGTTTCCAGACTTAGTGAAAACTGGCACATGCTGAAATATAACTCAAGTAGGCATGTTTACGAGCTCGATGCACTCAATACGGAGCAAGTCATGACAAGCTAAGCATACACCCATCAAGAATACACAAAATGAAATCTAGACATGGCAACAACAATAACATAGCATGCACGGATCAACTACAACATCAACGGCAAAATTGCAAACAAGTTGACAATCTGCCCAGATTCACAAAGTAGCAAAAGTAGAGCTCGATTGACTCAAGCTAGGGTGCTCTATAATTGCAAACAAAGACATGGACGGATAGAGCACTACAAGATTAACAAAACATCCTTACTGATCATCCTCAAAATAGGCATGGATCACTAGGAAACGACATGAACATATGGCCATATGAGATAAACAGCTCAAGGACTTAGTGGAAATGCTAAGTCCCTGAAATCAGAATTACCAAGTGCACCACTTTGCAAGCTTGTGCTAGTCACCACACACATCACAAAAATACATGGGTTGCACCTCTGGAAAGATGACAAAACCCTTAACAAAACATATGTAGAACATCAGGGCATATCATGCACACATTAATCATGGCAAAAATGACAAATATCTAAATGGAGTAGCAGATCTGACAATTATCTCAAGTAGCCCTCTTCTAACAGCATTTCGGGCATCAAGATGAACTCAAATGAAAATTATGCAATGGAATGAAATGATGTACTCTCAGAGATGAACATTTTGATATGCTATATGCCCAAATCGGAGTTACGTATGCGAGATACGACACGATGAACAGGAGCACTTGAAACTGAAAAACACAGGGACTTAGTAGAATTTCGACCTCCGGATCTAGGGTTTGACCCGGGCACGCAAAACGAGGATGGCCGGGGAGCTCGCCGGAGTTCGAAGACGGCGGCCGGCGAGGTTGGGGGCGCCGGATCCGGTCGCTCCTCGACCGGATCGGGCCGGAGGAGGGAGCTGGCCGGCCGTGGCGGAGACAGGCGGCGGCTGCGGAAGCCGAGGCGGCGGGGCAGAGATGGTGCGGCAGCGGAGCGTGGCGGTGGCCGCGGCGGCCCGGTGCGGCGGCGCGCGCCGGCGGGCGCGGAGGAAGACGAAGGCGGGCGGCGGCGCGGAGGACTGGGCCTCGGGGGCCCGACCTGGGCCTCCCGGGCCAGAGCGGCGGCGGCGGTGATGAAGGCCACGTGGCGGCCGCGATTGGGCGGCGGTGGCGGCGCAGACGCGTCCGGTCCGGACGGACAATGTCCGGCGCGCGCGAGGGGTGGATCTAGGGTTTTTCGGGAGGAAGGAGAAGGAGATTTTCGGGGGCTCTTTAAATAGGCATAGGAGGAGCTAGGAGAGTCCAAATGAGGTGCGGTTTTCGGCCACGCGATCGTGATCAAACGCTCTAGATGATGGAGAAGGCTTAGGTGGGTTTTGGACCAAATTGGAGGGGTGTTGTGCTGCAACACAGACGAGGCCTTTTCGGTCCCTCGGTTAACCGTTGGAGTATCAAACGAAGTCCAAATGATACGAAACTTGACAGGCGGTCTACCGGTAGTAAACCAAGGTTGCTTGGCAAGTCTCGGTACAATCCGAAAATGTTTAATCCCCACACACGAAAGAAAGGAAGAAATGACCACCGGAGGAGAATGAAGCGCCGGAATGCAAAACGGATAACGGGGAAAATGCTCGAATGCATGAGATGAACACGTATGCAAATGCAATGCACATGATGACATGATATGAGATGCATGACAACGACAACAACACACGGAGACAAAGACCTGAACCCGAGAAAATACAATAACTTAACGCCGGAAACGGCAAGAGTTGGAGTACAAATTGGGAAAGTTACATCTGGGGTGTTACATTGATCTTAATTAAAATACATCAACCGCGTGTGTAGCCGTGATGGTCTCTTCTCGGCGGGGTCCGAGAAGTGAACACGGCGTTGGAGTTATGCTTGATGTAGGTTGTTCTAGGATCACTTCTTGATCATAGTTTCTCGTCCGTGCTTTGCCTTCTCTTCTCGCTCTCATTTGCGTATGTTAGCCACCAAATATGCTAGTTGCTTGCTGCAGCTCCACCTCATACCTTTACCTTACCCATAAGCTTAAATAGTCTTGATCGCGAGGGTGTGAGATTGATGAGTCCCCGTGACTCACAGATACTTCCAAAACCAGCTTGCAGGTGTCGTTGAACCGTGCAGATGACGCAACCAAGCTCATGGAGGAGCTTGTTGAAGATCTTGTCCTTTGTCTTGTTTCGTTTCTAGTTGATCAGTAGTGGAGCCCAGTTGGGGTCGATCGGGGATCTGTGTAGAATTTGGGGTAGTCTTCTTTTATTTTGGTTTCGTAGTCGGACCTTGAGTGTATCTGGATGATGTAATGCTTTATTCATGTATTGTGTGAAGTGGCGATTGTAAGCCAACTATGTATCTTGTTCCCTTATGTATTACATGGGTTGTGTGAAGATTACCTCACTTGCAACATTGCTTTCAATGCGGTTATGCCTCTAAGTCGTGCTTCGACACGTGGGAGATATAGCCGCATTGAGGGCATTACAGAATGTCAGATTCTTCTCCCTGGTTATCCTCCTTCGCGGAGGCGCTCATTCCCCCAGTTGGGACGAATAGTGAGTGAGGCTCGCTTTCGGCCTCTTTATTCCCCCCCTTTATCTTCCTTCGAGGGCACCTGATAAGGCGCCGGCTCTAGCATTCTGTCTAGTACTGGATTGGCCAAGCCCTCGGGAAGGGGGGCCGGACACCTGATCATCTTCTCCTTTGTTATCCAGTCCTGGTCAAAGAGCGACTTTTCAGAATGATGTTATGGTAAATAAGAAAAATAGTGTGTTCAGCCATGGGATTACTTACTTGGGTATCCGGGCGATTACAGCTTAGACCCGCATCCTCGATGGTGTCCGGACACTTTATTTGTGGTCCGAAGAACAACTTGTACATCTCCTCGAGCGTCATGCCGAGGAAGTGTTGAATGATTCGGGGTCCCTCCGGGTTGAACTCCCACAAACGGAGAGGTCTACGTTTGCAAGGCGGGACCTGGCGAACTAGCATGACCTGCATCACCGTGACCAGGTTGACTTCTCTCTCAATGAGATCTCGGATGCGACTCTGCAATATTGGCACATCCTTTACTGGACCCCAGTTTAGCCCCTCGCTGATCCATGACATCAGTTGTGGTGGGGGGCCTGAGCGAAAGGCAGTGGCGGCTACCCACTTGGCACTCCGGGGAGCTGTGATATAAAACCACTCCCGCTGCCACAAACTGGACACCTCTGGAAAGGAACCCTCTGGCCATGGAGCATCAGCGCTTTTGCTTATTACGGCACCTCCGCACTCTGCGTGCCGCCCCTCAATCATCTTCGGCTTCACATTGAAGGTCTTGAGCCACAGGCCGAAGTGAGGGGTAATGCGAAGGAAGGCCTCACATACGACGATGAACGGCGAGATGTGAAGGAGGGAATCCGGGGCCAGGTCATGGAAATCCAGCCCATAATAGAACATGAGCCCCCTAACAAAGGGATCCAGAGCGAGGCCTAGTCCTCGAAGGAAGTGGGAGATGAACACAACACTCTCGTTGGGTTCAGGAGTGGGGATGACCTGCCCTCGGGCAGGCAGCCTGTGCGAAATTTCGGCGGTCAGATATCTGGCCTCTCTCAACTTCTTGATGTCCTCCTCTGTGACAGAGGAAGGCATCCACCGACCTTGGAGGTTGGATCCGGACATGGTTGAAGGTCCGAAGCGCCTGACCTGAGCCTGGGGTGTTGGAACTCGAGGTGGGGGAAGGATTCGATTGAGCGCGAGAGGGAAAAAGGACAGGTCTTGGCCTCTTTATAAAGAGGGTGAATGTCAAGCGTCCTCCTCGCGGCCGTTTTGGACTCGCCTAAAATCGAGGAGTCATACCAACGAGCACGAGTGGGTTACCCATGTCCGTATTGATGAGAATCCCGTAATAAGGGGGACACGATCTCTGCTTCGACAAGACGTGTCAAGAAAACCGCCTCGCGATATGTGCGGTGCTGGTTGAGAAAAATGGTTCGAATAATGACCGGGCCATGACGTGACGTCGTGCTGTCAAAACGCATCAGCAGATTAGATTTGTGGAAATATTATTCTCTCTACGGTGGTATGTGGAAATTATTTTGCAGGGCCGGACACTATCCTTGGGTCCAAAATCTTCTATGGAGTATTCGGAGGAGGAACCCGCCTTGCAATGCCGAAGACAAAACTGCGCGCTAGACTCATCGTCATTGAAGCCTGGTTTAGGGGCTACTAAGGGAATCCTGGATTAGGGGGTCTCCGGACAGCCGGACTATATCCTTTGGTCGGACTGTTGGACTATGAAGATACAAGATTGAAGACTTCGTCCCGTGTCTAGATGGGACTTTCCTTGGTGTGGAAGGCAATCTAGTCAATACGGATATGAAGATCTCCACCCTTGTAACCGACTCTGTGTAACCCTAGCCCCCTCCGGTGTCTATATAAACCGGAGGGTTTAGTCCGTAGGACAACAGACAATCATACCATAGGCTAGCTTCTAGGGTTTAGCCTCTACGATCTCATGGTAGATCAACTCTTGTAATACTCATATCATCAAGAACAATCAAGCAAGACGTAGGGTATTACCTCCATCAAGAGGGCCCGAACCTGGGTAAACATCATGTCCCCTGCCTCCTGTTACCATCCACCTTAGATGCATAGTTCGGGACCCCTACCCGAGATCCGCCGGTTTTGACACCGACACCAGGTATCTCACCCGACACCATGGCCAAAAGCAAATAGTGATGCCAATCACTTTGGGCCATCAACTTAGGAAGAGATGGAGGCCGACTTGAAAAGGATAGATGCCATGGAGGAAGATCAAGAAGTTACCTCTCGTCTCCAGGCCAGATTTACGATGGAGGAACTCCAGAGCTCAGCAATTCCAAACTCGGTCATTCCTCCCAATGTTAGATTTCTTTCTTAAGAAAAAATGAAAAGGAGTGTTACTTGTTCTCCCGCAGCTATGCAACATCCATGGGTGCAAGGAGCTTTAGCCGTCACGGGTAAGCTCCACAGGAAAATAATGGATCTCAAGCAGCAAGTCAATAACCTCGAGGAAGAGAATCGTATCCTCACATCACCACCTCCGAAGAAAGAGACATAAATACATGAGTATGGGCAACTGCCAAGCTTGGGGGAGTGCCCCGGTATCATATCACCATCACACTTCTATCTTTACCGTTTTTCCTAGTTCGATCCTTTTGGTTATATCTTGATCTAGTAGAATAAAGTTTAGTATGATCTAGCTTTGAGTTTTGTGTTGATCCTTATCTATGTAATCAAGTCTGTGAGCTACATAATAAAGATTAGTTTTGAGTCAAGGGCTTGGTTATCTTGTTATGATCTTAAGGGAATAAAAGAAAAAAAGAGGGAGAGAAAGAATAAAAAGAAATAAAGAGATCATATTGATCTTATGGAGAGTAATGACTTCACATATAAAGAGTATGATGAATAAAAGTTGTTGAGAGTTGACAAACATAGTTTTGGTCATCATTGCAATTAATAGGAAGTGGTAAAGAAAGAGAGGTTTTCACATATAAATATACTATCTTGGACATCTTTTATGATTGTGAGCACTCATTAAAATATGACATGCTAAAAAGTTGATGTTGGACAAGGAAGACAACGTAATAGGTTATGTTTTCTTATATCCGAAATAAACTATATTGTCATGGATCATCCAACATGTCAATCTTGCCTTTCCCCCTCATGCTAGCCAAATTCTTTGCACCAAGTAGAGATACTACTTGTGCTTCCAAATATCCTTAAACCAAGTTTTTCCATGAGAGTCCACCATATCTACCTATGGATTGAGTAAGATCCTTCAAGTAAGTTGTCATTGTTGCAAGCAATAAAAATTGCTCTCTAAATATGTATGATCTATTAGTGTAGAGAAAATAAGCTTTATACGAGCTTGTGATATGGAAGAAATAAAAGTGATAGACTGCATAATAAAGGTCCCTATCACAAGTGGCAATATAAAGTGACGTTCTTTTGCATTAAGATTTCGTGCATCCAACCATAAACACACATGACAACCTCTACTTCTCTCTGCGAAGGGCCTATCTTTTATTTTTTGTCTTATACTTTATACAAGAGTCATGGTGATCTTCACCTTTTCCTTTTTACATTTTATCCTTTGGCAAGCACTATGTGTTGGAAAGATCCTGATATATATAGATAATTGGATGTGGATTTTCATAAACTATTATTGTTGACATTACCCTTGAGGTAAAAGGTTGGGCAAAACTATAAGCCCTTATCTTTCTCTGTGTCCGATTAAAACTTCATACCCATAAGTATTGTGTGAGTATTAGCAATTGTGAAATACTAAATGATAGTTGAGTATGTGGACTTGCTGAAAAGCTCTTATATTGACTATTTCCGATGTTATGATAAATTGCAATTGCTTCAATGACTGAGATTATAGTTTGATAGCTTTCAATGAAGTTTCTGATTCATACTTGACATTGTGAATAGATTACTACTTTAGCATAAGAAATCATATGACAATATATATATGTTGCTATTCTAAGAATGATCATGATGCCCTCATGTCCGTATTTTATTTTATCGACACCTCTATCTCTAAACATGTGGACATATTTTTCGATATCTGCTTCCGCTTGAGGACAAGCAAGGTCTAAGCTTGGGGGAGTTGATACGCCCATTTTGCATCATGCTTTTATATCGATATTTATTGCATTATGGGATGTTATTACACATTATGTCACAATACTTATTCCTTTTCTCTCTTATTTTACAAGATTTACATAAAGAGGGAGAATGCCGGCAGCTGGAATTCTAGGCTGGAAAAGGAGCAAATATTAGAGACCTATTCTGCACAACTCCAAAAGTCCTGAAACTCCACGAAAGTCAATTTTGGAATATATTAAAAATATTGGGCGAAGAAAGTACCAGAGGGGAGACATCCACCATCCACGAGGGTGGGGGGCGCGCCCCCTGCCTCGTGGGCCACCTGGCAGGCCCCCGATGCCCATCTTCTGGTATAAGGTGTCTTTTGCCCTAGAAAAAATAAGAAGCTTTCGGGACGAAGCTCCGCCGTCTCGAGGCGGAACCTTGGCGGGACCAATCTAGGGCTCCGGCGGAGCTGTTCTGCCGGGGAAACATCCCTCCGGGAGGGGGAAATCGTCACCATCGTCATCACCATCGATCCTCTCATCGGGAGGGGGTCAATCTCCATCAACATCTTCACCAGCACCATCTCCTCTCAAACCCTAGTTCATTTCTTCTATCCAATCTTTGTCTCAAAACCTCATTTTGGTACCTGTGGGTTGCTAGTAGTGTTGATTACTCCTTATAGTCGATGCTAGTTGGTTTATTCGGTGGAAGATTATATGTTCAGATCCTTTATACATATTAATACCCCTCTGATATAAACATGAATATGATTTGTGAGTAGTTACGTTTGTTCCTGAGGACATGGGAGAAGTCTTGCTATAAGTAGTCATGTGAATTTGGTATTGGTTCGATATTTTGATGAGATGTATGTTGTCTTTCCTCTAGTGGTGTTATGTGAACGTCGACTACATGACACTTCACCATTGTTTGGGCCTAGGGGAAGGCATTGGGAAGCAATAAGTAGATGATGAGTTGCTAGAGTGAAAGAAGCTTAAATCCTCGTTTATGTGTTGCTTCGTAAGGGGCTGATTTGGATCCATATGTTTCATGCTATGGTTAGGTTTACCTTAATTCTTCTTTCGTAGTTGCGGATGCTTGCGAGGGGGGTTAATCATAAGTGGGATGCTTGTCCAAGGAAGGGCAGTACCCAAGCACTGGTCCACCCACATATCAAATTATCAAAGTAATGAACGTGAATCATATGAGCATGATGAAAACTAGCTTGACGATAATTCCCATGTGTCCTCGGGAGCGCTTTCCTTTATCTAAGAGTTTGTCCAGGCTTGTCCTTTGCTACAAAAAGGATTGGGCCACCTTGCTGCACCTTATTTACTTTTATTACTTGTTACCCGTTACGAATTACCTTATCACAAAACTATTTGTTACCGATAATTTCAGTGCTTGCAGAGAATACCTTACTGAAAACTGCTTGTCATTTCCTTCTGCTCCTCGTTGGGTTCGACACTCTTACTTATCGAAAGGACTACGATAGATCCCCTATACTTGTGGGTCATCAATACTACCTATGATACTCCCATTACAAGCAGCCTTAGCACCTGTACAAGGCGGAGCATTGGGAGGGGCCTGAGCGTACAGACATAGGGATACTGTAGATAGGAAGTCTTCACGATCCATTATTCCCCATCTCGGTTAGAGAGAACTATTCAACTAGTCTTCACAGTGAAGTGACAATGCACGTTGCAGCAGATGGGACACTTAATTAATAAGCTGAACCAGCATGTTGGTGTTACTAAATCAGCCTTACCCAGTACTGCCATCATGTTTGCCAGTGGAGCACGCTTCCGCAAATACGACTACGCATCTCTCCTCCATTAACTGACATATGGGCCCTCTTGAGGTAGACCCACATGTCATCGGCGTAACTACTTACACTCCGAAGGACGGTATATCCTAGTAGTAGTACTAGTAGAATTGAGATTTAATGCACTTTCTTCCCCGTCTTTCACTCTTCTTCATCCTCTCTTATTCTTCCTCCTCTCTTCCCCATCGTCGGCCGCACACCATTTCCCCCCGCTCACAGCTCGCCCGCCCACGCCATCTTCCTTGGTAGCTCACGCGTACCATATCCCCCGCTCACTGCTCGGCCACACACGCCATCTTCTTCGCTCGCCCACCCGAATCCACTTCCCCGCTGGCTCGCAGGCACCGAAAACCCCAGTCACTCAGCGAACTAAAAACCCTATGGTAGAACCGACTGACACGCAGAGCCACGATTGGAATTCCCTCCCCGATGTTCTCTTGGAGCAGATCTGTAATCGTATGGACCTGCTCAGCACCGTCCGTCTGGCCGCATGCTCGGTGTCTTTGTACCGTCTACTCGTCTGCAACCGGCCGACTCTTTTCAAGACACCCTGCTTGCTGATGCCCGATCCTCGCAGGTGGCCCAGACACCGACTTGACGATCCTACGGAGGTTGTCGTGGTACCCCTCGACATGCTACCACTACCCGTCCACCTATCCTTCATGCACGGCCACTACTGGGCGGGCATGAAGGCCAACTGGATCATCCTCATCCACGAATCAGGTAGTCCATGGCGTCTCGTGGATATCTACACCCAGCGAGAGATCACCCTTCCATCATTGGATACCGCCGCCATCGAGCCTCGCGTACCGTCAGACACTCCTGCCTACTACGCACGAGACGCGTCGAGCTTTTGGCTCAACCTTTGTTTGTTGAAGATTGTAATCTGCAAAGTGCCCACACCATCAGAAGACTACATGGATTACAAGCTCATTGTCGTGTTCAACATGGGATTAGTCTATCTGGAATCCAGCCGCCATACATGGTTATGGCTCATCGTCAATCCTCTTCAGCCAACATTTATGTCTAATGCTATAGTGCACGATGGCATCGTTTACGCGGTCGACGCACAGATTGGCTGCCTATACTGGTGGAATCTATCGTCGTGTAATTGTTCTATCTCATCTCATCTTTACCTTATGAATACGACTGCCTATTCATTGTTACAAATTTAGAATATATAGGCTTGTTCGGTAATTCTCCCGCTACGTGAAATCCAAGAATCTATAGAGTGCCTCTTTCCCCACTCTGTGATTTTAAACTGCGGCTCCTCCAGCTCCCGGAGCAGAGTTGTGGAGGAGGGAATCTGAACAGGCCTATAGTATGTCTATAACCACATCATTGCTATATGTTCCTCTCATTTCCTAGATATTTATGACCACACATGTTATTGTTAGAGTTGATATGAGAACAGTTGGCATCTAATGATTGTTAGAATAGATATTATGAGTATAACCTCATGATTGATATATGTTACTCTCATTTCCAGGATTTTTATAACAACGCATGTTATTGCTTAGAGTTGATATGATAACTGTAGTAAGTGCTATGGTAGAATATGAGTAGGCCCTGTCATATCTATTTTCCTCTCATTGTTACATGATGTTTGAACCATTATATATTGCTAGAATATGAAATCCATTGGCTTATTTTTTAACTTGGGGTATAATTATGACCACGGCATTGCAATTCTCTGTCTATGATATGTGTCACTGTTATAACAATCTTAATTCCACACATACTCTGAACATGATTGTTTATTTTTGTCCTTTTTGGTCTCCAATTTGAATTGTTGTAGCAGACGCAAATGCGTTGGCCTTCATGATTCCAGGACCTGGAATCATACCAGCCGATGGGTGGTGGTTTATCGCTCGTTCAGCTGACGGCGGTCATTTGATGGTCATTTGCACATACCAAATTGACCAAACCATTTCATCAAACCACATGCAGTACAATGCCTGGGGCATTTGTGACATTGATGGCCATGGCTGCTTCGTGTTCGAGAAAGATCCCAGCTCCATTGGGCCAGGCGTATTCAACTAGAGGCGGGTTTATAGCCTCGGCAACCACTCCATGTTCCTCGGGCTCAATTATCCGACCATCCAACCAATCATCGATCATATCACTGGCGATGATTACCGTGCTATGCAACTTCCATTCACTAGGGGGGACTGTGTTTACACATCATACCATGGGTTTCATGAATCACCATATCCAGAGATTCTTCGACACAGCTTGTTGCCAGATAATATTCAGTGTGTGAAAGGCATCAAGCTTCCATGCGATGGATGGCTTTTGCAAACCCGACATGCGGCGATGTGGTTCATGCCAACAGCAAATATGCACAACTTGATTCGTACTGATATCTAGACTGAGCCATCTATCCTGCTGTTGTAGCATGACCCTCTTTTGTTGGATATTATGTACTGTTGTTATAGTTTGAAGCACTCCTCTGGTTTGAAGTGCATCCTAACTCACCTGCGTAGGATGTACTGATAATGATGATGGATATGTTGTGCAGAAGGCATATATATATATATATATATCAATTAGGCTTCAAGTGTGTACTTGTTGGTGAAAGTGTTATCCAATGGGAATTATATTTTGTATTACTCATGTAGCCTACAAAGTCTGTCACACAGCCTTGTAACTTCTTACCCCATTTCTAAATTTGTACTAGTCCTCTATACCGTATACTGCGCTACTCGTGCTACTACCTCCCTCCTGGTTTACTGGTCCCCTTCGTAATTTGTGTCAAGTTTTGACCAAAAACTTCACTAACTAAATGTTAATGCATGTCACAAAAAATTATATCGTTTTATTCGTATTTGAGCATAGTTTCCAATGGGATAACTTCCGGTGACATGCATTGACATTTTGTTAGTTAAACCTATGGTTAAAATATGACACTAAATACGACTAGTAAGTAGTACAGTAGCAGTACTAGTATACATCGGTCAAATTATTCATCATGTCCTCACATTGAATTGACATGACAACACGTTGCGCGTGAGGTGACACAAGAATCCCGGTCGTGTGTTCGGGTATTGTGGACTTCAGATTTGGAGTACTACCACTTATCTATCGAAATCTTTCATCGTTCACTTAAAACAGTCGATTGATCATACATTGAGTACCATATAACTGGAATTAACTGATGCGGCTCCAAGAAGGATTGGCCGGTGCTGCCGGCTGGCGTCAAGTTCGATCCCACAGATCAGGAGCTGATCGAGCACCTTGAGGCCAAAGTGAGTGCTGACAGCGCGAGATCTCACCCTCTGATCAATTTGTTCATACCAACCATCGACAGCGAGCACGGCATATGCTACACCCATCGTGGGAAACTTCCAGGTAAGACACCGATCGGCCGTCTACTTGCACAAACATATTCCTTTGTTTATAGATCTATTTTTCTTTTTAGACGCAGACCTAGTGAAGTAATTACAATTTGACAGTTAATAAAAAGTGAAACAAGTGACTGCAACATGCCAAAGATGTTATGAAAATGCCAACTACGTGCACTAAAACATGTATTCGACAATACTGCAGGTATCACACTGAGTGGCCTAAGCAAGCATTTCTTCCAGCGCAATTCCAGGGTGTTCAAAAGGTACACGTGGACGCGTCGCAAGATACAGTCGGAGTGCGGCATGCACGCGATGTGGCACAAGACCGGCAATACCTTGCCGGTGATTGTCAATAGCTGGCAGACGGGCAGCAAAAAGGTTCTGGTGTTGCACACCAACAAGAACTTCGACCATTCCCGCAAAAAAAAGAACTTCGACCAGCAGAGGACCAACTGGGTGATGCACCAATACCACCTCGGGGACCTGGAGAAAGAGAAGGAGTAGGAGCTGGTCCTCTGCAAGATTTTCTACCAGACGAACACTAGGGTCGGGACTAAAAAGATTATAAGTTGGTTTGGTATTGGTACTTGTAATACCTTGTCATCCGCAAGTTGGTATTGATGTTAACGATCTTTCGGTATGAACTTGGCATTTTCTTCCAACCATCATGCCGAGGGTCGACGTGGATATAAAGTTGAATCATTTGTTTCAAAACGAATTTTCAGGCACCTGATTTTTATTTGATGGGTAGCATAAGCACCTGCTGTTTGAGTTCCCAGTTCTCCAAATTTTCTGAAACAAGTGCATGCACTTATTATCACGATGAAAAAACAATATACATGTTGCATCTCAGTTATCAGTCTGTACTTGTAGAATTCTCTCATTTATGAGCAGGTATATTGTTTTTTCAGGTCGAGCAAGTTTCAACTGGGTTGTAGACTGCCCAGGCTTGGTTTTGTTTTTAACATGCCTAGCCTATGACGACAACGGGGCACAAAGATCCAGTAGGTATCTACTGGCCTCTGGCCCGCCAGCGTTAGTTATATTTTGTCTTACAACATCCGCAGGCAATTTTTTTACTAAATCAAACACACAGCCCAGTTCTATTTTCCTCTTGAAATGCCATGTCCTACTTCTGTTTTCTAATCTCTACCTATAGTTTTACTAGTTCATATACACGCATCATTATATTGAAAATACATAAAGTTCCCTTTTAATATTTACATCCTTATTTTTGTTGTTGTTTTCCCTCCCAGCGCTGATTTTTTTACCAATGGTTTTCCCTTAAACCAACTCAATTTTCCCACATCTTGTTTGATTACAAAAACAAAACAATTTTTTTTGGAAAATCAATAAGTTCTTAAAAAAATATTTATCATTTAGGCATTACAACAGTTCGGACTCCACCGAAATATACAAAATAAGGTTTAACTTTTTGACCGTGGTCCTGGGCAAAAAATGGGTTGTAATAAATTACTTAAGAATTAACAAATGGGTTGCAAATTATTCAAAAAATAGCAAATGGGCTCTATGTTGTCTGCCACAGATTTGGAGGCTAACTTGTGGGCCTACTAAGTTCATGCGTACACAAGGTTTCTCAAAGAAACTTAGTCAACAATCGACTCTACCAGCGGTAGACCGTTAGATGTCAATCTAATGGCAATCATGCTTCTTCAGTCTCTGATCTTCCTGCTCCAGCCGCCCAAACCAGCCCCGGTGGAACCGCCTGCTCCTGCCTCCCGTGGCCGGCTGTGCTGCCGGGCAGGCCTCACGGCCCCACCATACTCGCATCCCTGGCCTGGCTATCCCTCTACTCACCCACACCTCCTGTTATTATCCAGCGACGGCAGCCGAACCAGTCAGCCCTCGTACTCCCCATCGCATGGGCAGCCACTGCCGTGTCTTCACCGGCTCTGTGTCATTCCCTTCCTAGGCCTCGCCGTCGTCCACCGCCCTGGTGCTCTCGGCGCGCTGTGGTCAACATGGTCAATGAACGACATCCATCAGACGTGGACTGTATGTGGAGAGGCTGACAGCTGGGTCCACGGCCGCACATAAGGAAATGCCTCCTTATTACACACAAAATAATGATTCCTTCACCTGACATCTGGGACCCACCGTAAGGGCCTCTATATTTCACGAAAAAAACGTTCCCCCCGCTGACAGGTCAGACCCACCAGCTATATCTTCGCACACAAGGAAGTGCATCCTTATTACGTACAAAAAATGAATACTCCCCCTCCTAGTTGGGACCGAGCACAGTGGGAGGCTGACATGTGGACCTACTAAGTTGACGGGAAGGGAGGGCTTTGTCAACTTAGTCAATATGAAGCATTCTAGCTCCAGTGACCGTACGATGTCCATCCAATGGCCATAGTGCTTTTTCAGCCTCTGGTCTTCTTGCTCCAGCCGCCCAAAGCAGCGCCGGTCGTGCCGCCTGCTCCTGCCTCCTGTGGCCAGTTGTGCTGCCGCGGAGGCCTCACCGCCCCTCCTACTCCCACCGTTGGCAAAGCCCTGCGGCGACGGCCGCCTCACACCACAGTCGAACCAGTGAACCCTCGTACTCCTCTTCGCATGAGCATCCACTGTCGCGTCTTCCCCGGCTCCGCGTGTCCCCTTCCTAGGCCTCGCTATCGTCCACTGCCTTGGTGCTCTCGGCGCAGCGTGGTCAATGTGGTTAACGAACGACTTCCATCGGAAGAGCACTGTACATGGAGAGGCTGACAGCTGGGTCCATGGCTGCAGCAAGGAAGTGCCTCCTTATTACGCGCAAAATAATTATTCCTCCACCTGACAGCAGGGACCCACCGCACGGGCCATCATATTTCACGAAAAAAATGTATCCCCCCTGACTGATGGGACCCACCGGCTACATCTTCGCACGCAAGGAAGTGTGTCCATATTACGGGCAAAAAAATGATTCGCCCCACTGACTGCTGGGACCCACCAGCTACATCTTCGCACGCAAGGAAGTGCTTGAAAGTCGGGACCCACCTGGTCAAAGCGTACGTAGCGTTGTCATTCTGGTCGCGAACGTGTACGTACATACGATCGATCTGTCTGCAGGCTGCAACGATGAACCGTGGCCATGTAAGGAAGGGCACATGTCGTAGTAGAGGCGTGCACGTGTCGTAGTAGAGGCACGCACGTAGCATGTACACGTACGTACAACGTCCAGGGTGCAAGAAAGTAAATACGGCCACGTACCTACTTACGGGCGGGGTCTCGAACGCCTACTCCCGCATATGTACGGCCAGGGCTCCTGTACATGGTTGGGTCGGAATGGAGAAACTACGTCATCGTCGTCTTCATGGGGAGGCAATGGAATGTGTCGTGTTCATCAGGAGGCAACGGAATGCGTGATGTTCATCGGGAGCCAACCGGCTTGGACGGAACAGCCGATGGAAATGAGGCCTGGCGTACCGCAGAACGGAGGAAACGGCCTTGTGTTCGACCGGCCATGGTCGAAACGGGATCATGTTCATTGGGAGGGGTCTGGCGTACTGCAAAACGGAGGAAACGGACCTCCTACGGTGGAAACGGGGTCTTGTTGATCGGGAGGGATGTGGCGTACCGCAAAACGGAGGAAACGGACTTGTGTTGGAGCGCTACGGTCAAAATGGGGGTCCTGATCATCGGGAGGGGTGTGGCGTACCGCAAAACGGGACTCCACGGGATACTGCTCATCTCCACCGTTGACCTCCTCCAGCCTCCACGCGCTATTGTTCATCCACCGTCGACCTCCTCCAGCCTCCACCTGCAACTGTTCATCCACGGGCTCCTGTTCATCCTGCCTCCACCGCGTGCTCCTCCACCGGCTACTGCTCAACCAGCCCTCTCCACGGGGTCCTGTTCAACCACCCCTCCATGGGCTACTATTCATCCAGCCCTCCACCGGCTACTGTTCAACCAGCCCTCCATGGGGTCGTCTTGTTCATCCAGCCCTCCGCGGGATCATGTTCATCCAACCCCCCACCGGGAACTGTTCATCCAAACCCCCCAACAACACTCACTGTTCATCCAGAGGCAGCATCGATCGGCTTCAGTTAGCAGCAGTAGCGAGCACTCGAGTTCAGTTAACAGCAAGGGATTGATCGCTCGGGTTCAGTAACGTAGCTAGTGCAATCGCTCGGGTTCAGTTAGAGCCCAACGCCTCACTCAGCTTCAGTTAGAGCCCAACGCCTCACACCCACGCGTACGTGTACGAGAGAAATGCGCATCGCTCGGCCCCTGACCACCCACCATAACCGGGAACTCCTCGATATTTTCCTCTCCCTCGCTTCTACCACGGTTTTTTCCGTCATGGACGTCCCAAAGAATGTCATGCAGCTGCGTCTTCGGCCCGCCCAGGACAAAAGGCCCATTTTCTGTCATGATTTTTTGTCATAGAAGTAGGACCCCACCATATCTATGATGATACTGGGTTTTGTCACAATTATCGTCATAGAAGTGTCATAAGTATGACAGAAAAAATTTCATTCGGCCCAAAATGTCACGGATGTGTCTTTTTTGTAGTGTCACCATGGCGCCGCCACACTCCGCGTGTTGACCATCCACCACTTTTGGCTTCACATTGAAGACCTTGAGCCATAGGCCGAAGTGGGGAGGGATGCGGAGGAATGCCTCACATACGATGATGAACGCCGAGATGTTGAGGAAGGAATTCGGAGCTAGATCATGGGAATCTAGCCCGTAGAAGAACATAAGGCCACGGACGAAAGGATGGAGGGGAAACCCTAGTCCGCGAAGGAGATGAGGAATGAATACTACCCACTCATGGGGCTTCGGAGTAGGGACGATCTGTTTCTTGGTTATAAGCCGATGGGAGGTTTCCTTGGCTAAATACCCCGCTTCCCGGAGCTCCTTGATGTTCTCCTCCATGACGGAGGAGGCCATCTACTTGCCCTGTGTTCCAGATCTGGACATGGCTAGAGTGTTTGTTGGGGACGGAAGGGATCAAAGCTTGGGCGCTGGAGCTCGAGGGCGGATGGGCTGAGGAAGAAGAAGGCGTGGGGTGAAAAGGTGGATTCTTATCTCCTTATATAGGTCATGAATATAGAACCCCCCCCCCCAGCCTTAAAATTCGCCTGTTCCCAAGGGGTCGTGCGAACAACATGGTTAGATTACCAAAACTAATATTGATGAGAATCTCGCAATAAGGGGACACGGTCTCTATTTTGACAAGACGTGCCGATAGGAGTTGCGTGTTAAAACACGAACCGGGAGGCCCCAAAAACGGTTTGAAATAATAGCAGAGCTAAGCATGACGTTTCGCCGGAAAAAGTCGTCGATGGATATACATTATTTTAAGTATTATGCTTTTATGGTTGGAGAGTTAACTTGTTAAACAGATCCGGACATAGTTCTCGTTGATCAACTACTTTGAAGTATTTGGAGGAGGAACCCGCCTTGCAATGCCGAAGACAATCTACACGCCGGACACATCGACATTGAAGCCTGGTTCAGGGGCTACTGAGGGAGTCCTGGATTAGGGGGTCCTCGGGTGTCCGGGCTATGTGACGTGGGCCGGACTGATGGGCCATGAAGATACAAGACGGAAGACTTCTCCCCTTGTCCGGATGGGACTCTCCTTTGAAGGAAATATGCCCTAGAGGCAATAATAAAGTTATTATTTATTTCCTTATTTCATGATAAATGTTTATTATTCATGCTAGAATTGTATTAACCGGAAACTTAGTACATGTGTGAATACATAGACAAAACAAAGTGTCCCTAGTATGCCTCTACTTGACTAGTTCGTTTATCAAAGATGGTTATGTTTCCTAACCATAGACATGTGTTGTCATTTGATGAACGGGATCACATCATTAGGAGAATGATGTGATGGACAAGACCCATTCGTTAGCTTAGCATTATGATCGTTACAGTTTCATTGCTACTTCTTTCTTCATAACTTATACATGTTCCTCCGACTATGAGATTATGCAACTCCCGAATACCAGAGGAACACCTTGTGTGCTATCAAACATCACAACGTAACTGGGTGATTATAAATATGCTCTACAGGTGTCTCTGATGGTGTTTCTTGAGTTGGCATAGATCGGGATTAGGATTTGTCACTCCGTGTATCGGATAGGTATCTCTGGGCCCTCTCGGTAATGCACATCACTATAAGCCTTGCAAACAATGTGACTAATGAGTTAGTTGCGGGATGATGCATTACGTAATGAGTAAAGAGACTTGCTGATAACGAGATTGAACTAGGTATGATGATACCGACGATCGAATCTCGGTCAAGTAACATACCGATGACAAAGGGAACAACGTATGTTGTTATGCAGTTTGACCGATAAAGATCTTCGTATAATATGTAGGAGCCAATATGAGCATCCAGGTTCCGTTATTGGTTATTGACCGGAGATGAGTCTTGGTCATGTCTACATAGTTCTCGAACCCGTAGGGTCCACACGCTTAACGTTCTGTGACGATTTGTATTATGAGTTATGTGATTTGATGACCAAAGTTTGTTCGGAGTCCCGGATGAGATTGGGGACATGACGAGGAGTCTCGAAATGGTCGAGACGTAAAGATCGATATATTGGAAGGCTATATTCGGACATCGGAAAGGTTCCGAGTGATTCGGGTATTTTTCGGAGTACCGGAGAGTTACGGGAATTCGTATTGGGCCTTAATGGGCCATACGGGAAAGGAGAGAAAGGCCTCAAGGGTGGCCGCGCCCCTTCCCCATGGACTGCTCTGAATTGGACTAGGGAAAGGGGGCGCCCCCTTCCTTCCTTCTCCTTCTCCCTTCCCTTTTTCCTATTCCATGTGGGAGGTGGAATCCCTAGTAGGACTCCACACTTTGGGCGCGCCCTATGAGGGCCGGCCTCCTCCTCCATCCATCCTTTATATACGTGGCCAGGGGGCACCCCATAGACACACAAGTTGATCGTTGATCTCTTAGCCGTGTGCGGTGCCCCCCTCCACCATAATCCACCTCGGTCATATCGTCGTAGTGCTTAGGCGAAGCCCTGCGCCGGTAGCTTCATTATCACCGTCATCACGCCATCGTGCTGACGAAGTTCTCCCTCGACACTCTGCTGGATCGTGAGTTCGTGGGACGTCACCGAGCTGAACGTGTGCAGATCGCGGAGGTGCCGTACATTCGGTACTAGGATCGGTCGATCATGAAGACGTACGACTACATCAACTACGTGGTCATAACGCTTCTGCTTTCGGTCTATGAGGGTACATGGACAACACTCTCCCCTCTCGTTGCTATGCATCACCATGATCTTGCGTGTGCGTAGGAAATTTTTTGAAATTACTACGTTCCCCAATATCCTTTGCGTGGATGGCAAGCTTAGCGTGCGAATATGAAGATTCCTTTCTTTGTAAACCGACTTTGTACAACCCTATCCCCCTCCGGTGTCTATATAAACCGGAGGGTTTAGTCCGTAGAAGCAATCATAATCATACATGCTAGACATCTAGGGTTTAGCCATTACGATCTCGTGGTAGATCAACTCTTGTAACCCCTATACTCATCAAAGTCAATCAAGCAGGACGTAGGGTATTACCTCCATCAAGAGGGCCCGAACCTAGGTAAACACTGTGTCCTTGTCTCCTATTACCTTCGATCCTTAGACGCACAGTTCGGAACCCCCTACCCGAGATCTGCCTGTTTTGACACCGACAATCGCGAAGAGCTCGTGAATCGTTTTCATCATCCCTTGCATATTTTAGTTCATCACAAAGCCTTTGTAGCTTGGTAGCAGTGACTAAAGAACTCTGTCAATAACACTCTCAACTGGAAGATCAATTCTCAGCTGAGTTAAGTGGTTGTGGTACCTAGACATTCTGAGTATGTGTTCATTGACAGAACTATTCTCCCCCATCTTACAGCTAAAGAACTTGTTGGAGACTTCATATCTCTCAACCGGGCATTAGCTTGAAATATCAACTTCAGCTCTTGGAACATCTCATATGCTCCGTGGCATTCAAAACGCTTTTGAAGTCCCGGTTCCAAGCCGTAAAGCATGGCACACTGAATTATCGAGTAGTCATCAGATCGAGCCTGTCAGGCGTTCATAACGTCTGCATTAGCTCCTGCAGCAGGTCTGTCACCTAGCGATGCATCAAGGACATAATTCTTCTGTGCAACAATGAGGATAATCCTCAAGTTACGGACCTAGTCCGTTTAGTTGCTACCATCATCTTTCAACTTAGCGTTCTCTAGGAACGCATTAAAATTCAAGGGAACGGTAGCACGGGCCATTGATCTACAACATAGATTTGGAAAAACTTTTAGGACTAAGTTCATGATAAATTTTAGTTCAAATAATCAAATTAGTAATGAACTCTCACTTAAATCAACATCCCTCAAGTTGTCTAAGTGATACATGATCCAAATCAACTAACCCATGTCCGATCATCACGTGAGATGGGATAGTATTCAATGGTGAACATCTCCATGTTGATCATATCTACTATATGACTCACATTCGACCTTTCAGTCTCTAGTGTTCCGATACCATTCATGTACATGCTAGGCTCGTCAAGTTTAACCCAAGTATTCTGCATGTGCAAAATTGGCTTACACCCGTTGTATTTTAACGTAGAATCTATCACACCCGATCATCACGAGGTGCTTCGAAACGACGAACTTTAGCAACGGTGCATACTTGGGGAGAACACTTTTATCCTGAAATTAAGTGAAGGGATCATCTTATAATGCTACCGTCGTTCTAAGCAAAATAAGATGCATAAAGGATAAACATCACATGCAATCAAGATATGTGACATGATATGGCCATCATCATCTTGTGCTTTTGTTCTCCATCTCCAAAGCAACGGCATGATCTCCATCGTCACCGGCGCGACACCTTGATCTCCATCGTTGCATCGGGGTCGTCTCGCCAACTATTGCTTCTACAACTATTGCTAATGCATAACGATAAAGTAAAGCAATTACATGGCGCTTAGTGATTGACACACAGGTCATACGATAATTAAAGACAACCCTAAGGCTCCTGCCGGCTATCGTGCTCATCGACATGCAAGCCGTGAACTTATTACAAAACATGATCGTCTCATACATTAACATATATCATATCACATCTTGACCATATCACATCACAACATGCCCTGCAAAAACAAGTTAGACATCCTCTACTTTGTTGTTGCAAGTTTTACGTGGCTGCTACGGGCAGCTAGCAAGAACCGTTCTTATCTACGCAAAACCACAAGGTGATTATCAATTTGCTATTTAACATTATGCAAGGACCGTCGTAGTCAAATTAGATTCAACTAAAGTGGGAGAAACAGACACCCGCCAGCCACCTTTATGCAAAATAAGTTGCATGTCAGTCGGTGGAACCGGTCTCATGTACGTGGACATGTAAGGTTGGTCTGAGCCGCTTCATCCTACAATACCGCCGAATTAAAATAAGACATATATAGGTAGTAAGAAATATGAACATCACCGCCCACAACTCCTTTGTGTTCTACTCGTGCATATCATCTACGCATAGACCTGGCTCATGATGCCACTGTTGGGAAACATTGCATGGAAAACAAAAAATTTCTACGCACATGCAAGATCTATCCATGGAGATGCATAGCTACAAGAGGGGGAGTGCATTTACATACCCTTGTGGATCGCTAAGTGAAAGCTTTATCAACGCGGTTGATGTAATCGTACACCTTCGTTCAGCTCGATGACGTCCTCGCCTTCTTGATCCAACAAGAGGAGGCAAGTAGTAGATGAGTTCCGGCAGCACGACGGTGTGGTGATGGAAGTGGTGAAACTATTTCCACAGGGCTTCGCCAAGCACAATGGTTTTAGAGCGGATGATGAACTAGCAGAGGGAGGAGATTAGAACCAAATTGGACTTCTAATTATGAGGATTATAGGTAGCTAGGGCTAGCTCTAATTAGTCAACTAGGACCAACTAGAGGAGGCTCCCAAACTTGTGTTCTAGGGGCTAGCCCTACTCCTCTATTTATATGTTGACCCCTGGGGTCGTTACTTGGGGAGAGGGCCTCCCCAAAGTCGGTTTGGAATGCAAGGAAGAGTCCTTCTTGGATTCTAGCCCCAGATGCTACGGTCTTGGCGTCTGGCCCACACGCCATGGTCCTCGGCGTCTAGCCCAGGGCCAGACACCAGGGTCTCTGGCGTCTGGTCCCTGACCTCTGCAAAACTTCCATTTGCACTAACCTAAAGCCCCGTGGGCCTTACCCCTTGGCCCAACCAAAGTGACCTCGCACCAGAACATTTCTAGAAACATCTGAAACCCTTCCGGTGAATTCTGGAACCCTTTCGGAGACCAAACACTATCATCCTATATATCAATCTTTACCTCCGGACCATTCCGGAGCTCCTCGTCATGTTCGTGATCTCATCCGCTATTCCGAGCAACATTCAGTCACCAACATACATAACTCATATAATATTATATTGTTAATGAATGTTAAGCGTGCGGACCCTACGGGTTCGAGAATGATGTAGACATGACCGAGACGCTTCTCCAGTCAATAACCAATAGCGGGACGTGGATGCCCATTGGTTCCTACATATTCTATGAAGATCTTTATCAGTCGAACCTTTATGACAACATATGTAGTTCCCTTTGTCTATTGGTATGTTACTTGTCTGAGATTCGATTGTCGATATGTCCATACCTAGTTCAATCTCGTTACTGGCAAGTCTCTTTACTCGTTTCGTAGTACATCATCTTGTAACTAACTCCTTAGTCACTTTGCTTGCAAGCTTCTTGTGATGTTGTATTACCAAGAGGGCCCAAAGATACCTTTTCGTCATACGGAATGACAAATCCCAATCTTGATCCATGCCAACTCAACAGACACCTTCAGAGATACCTGTAGAGCATCTTTATGATCACCTAGTTATGAAGTGACGTTTGATACACACAAGGCATTCCTCCAGAGTCCGGGAGTTGCATGATCTCATGGTCGAAGGAACATGTATTTGACATTAAGAAAGCAATAGCAATAAACTGAACGATCATATGCTATGCTAACAGATGGGTCTTGTCCATCACATCATTCTCCTAATGACGTTATCTCGTTATCCAACGACAACTCATGTCTATGGTCAGGAAACCTTAACCATCTTTTGATCAACGGGCTAGTCAAGTAGAGGCTTACTAGGGACTTGGTATATGTTTATGTATTCACACATGTATTTAAGTTTCCAATCAATACAACTATAGCATGAATAATAAACCTTTATCATGATTAAGGAAATATAATAATAACCACTTTATTATTGCCTCTAGGGCATATTTCCAACAGGAAGACCTTGTCAACCCGTATGCACGGGTTGTGTGATGTCCGCGGGCACTTTTGTGGATGTCCTGTTATATTTTTTGTCCTTCGAGTGACAAGGGCTTTGTATTCTGCTATATTATTTGAATCTGAGAAGTGTATTTGGAGCATACAGCTCATCTTTTCTCCTTTTGGGGATATGAGGAGCACTTCAGATCCTAAGCCTCGAAGCATATACATTGTCCAATGCTCAAGGTCGATATTGTGAGGGATTTGCTAGGCTTCTGTCCACTCCACAAAAAAGTCAGCCATGGCCTGCGACTTCATGGCATAACAAGGTTTGTAGTTGATCTCAAATGGTACGAGTTTGATTGCTCATTTGGCAACCTGACTCGTGGCGTCCCTATGATAAATGATGGCTGACAAGGGGGCATGGCTAACCAAGGTGATGGGATTATCTTGGAACTAGTGTAGCAGCGAACTAGTGTAGCGGCTTCCGACTTACATGAATGCTCCGTAAGTCTGGTAGTGCGAGCAGCTGATTTTTTGGGCGACAACACCTCGCTAACGTAGTATACCAAGTGACTCGGAGCTGACAACACTGACCAATTTCTAGACTTAGTGCACATTCTTAGGGGCAATTTGGAGATCGCTTTGATTTTATCAGGGTTGGCCTCAATCCTGCGCTAGGAGATGATGAAACCTAAGAGCTTTCCCGAGGGGGCACCAAATACACACTTGTCTGGGTTGAGTTTAATCTAGAGCCACCGTAGGTTGGCAAAAATTCAACAAGGTCGGTGAGCAGGTTATCCCCATTACGTGTCTTGACAGCCACATCATCAACATAGCTCAATGTTGAGATCTGACCATGGAGCCACTTCTGCATTGGGCACTGGTATGTTGCGCCCGCGCTTTAAGCCTAAAAGGCATGGTGCTATAGTAGAAGGGGTCGAAGGGAGTGATAAAGAAGATATTATCTTGATCAAACTTCTTCATTCTGATATGGTGATAACCAGAGTAGGCATCCAGGAAACATAGTTGCTCACATCCTGTCATGGAGTCGATTACTTGGGCGATGCGGGGAAAATGAAATAGATCTTTGGGCATGCCTTGTTGAGGTTAGTGAAGTCGATGCACATACGCCAAGTTAGGCTTTCTTTCAGATTATAATTGTGTTCACTAGCCATTAGGGGTGATAGACCAACTTGATGAAGCCAGCAGCTAGGAGCAGGGCTATTTCTTCTCTGACTGCTCCGTGTTTTTCAGGCACAAATCGACATAGGGATTGTTTCACTAGTCGAGCACCTTTTATGACGTCAAGGCTATACTCGGTGATGTTAGCCGGGACACCCAACATGTTAGCGTATATTGATGTTGTTGCCGCCGTCCATCGGGACTTTTGGTAAAAGGTAGCCCCGGACGATGGGGTCGAGCACCAGGGTGAATTTTCCTGCATGAGGAATGTAGTCCGGGTGATCGGACTTGTTAAAGAAGATTGTGGTTCCACGGACTATCATACTCACCCCGTGAACGTGGGGGTTGTGGGTTGATGACGATCCCACTGCCTTGTCTGGCTGGGAGGACGGAGCGAGCGACCGAGCTAGAGTGCTGGTTCCGGGAAAGGTGCAGGAGCCATCTTTTGTTCCTAGCATAATACCGAGGCCTGGGGACCGGCGCCGCTGAGTTAGTTGATGATGGATTATAGGTCCCCGAAGGGGAGATCCTGGCCCATGGGGGAAGCGAGCCGGTGTCGGGCAATCCCATCGCGTCGGCGATGAAGTTCAAGGAGCCAAAGGTGAACTTTTGGTCCAATGTATATAGTTAGATTGAGCTAGAGATCCGATTTGGGATGGATCTTCGGTCGGCACAGCCCGTGCCTGGCGTGCCAACTGTCGGTACGAAAAACTGGAAGTAGTCCTAATATGGCGGTGCACGTGACCGGAAGTGCCAAAAGGGATTGCACACAAAGCGTTTACACATGTTCGGGCTCTCATCATGGAGGTAATATCCTATCCTGCTTGGATTTAATTGATGTATGGGTCGCCTCGTATGATGGGGTACAATGGAGTTGCTATAGATTCTATCGAGACTAGGGTTGAAAACTTAAGGTGCCTTAAGCTAGCCCTGGGCCTCGCCTTATAAAAGGGGGACGAAGCCTAGGGTTACACAGTTTCCTTACCGACCTAGAGTCTAACTTGGACCGAGAGTCCCTGACTTTCCCGGCAAGCCAAGAGTCTTCTGGAAGGAGGGACACCCGTGGGGTGAGGGGCTTGCGTCATGTTGGGGCAGATTCTATAGGACAGTGATAAAATTCGTGGTGTTGTATGATATTGAATGTTGGCCAATTAAAAGCCAACATGTCAAACAGTTAGATGTAGTAAAGATGCGCATGTTTAGATGGACGATATATGGCCACACAAGAAAGGACCGGGTCCGGAATGCTTATAGACATGATAGAGTTGGGGAAGCACCAATTAAAGAGAAGCTTGTCCAACATAGTTTGATATGGTTTGGCCACATACAACAACGAAATCCTCTAGAAGCATGGGTGCATAGCGAAGGACAAAGTGTGTTGATAATATCAAGAGAGACCGGGGTAGACCAAACTTGACATGAGAGGAGTTTGTAAGGAGAGACCTGAAGGACATGAATATCAGAAGAAAAAAACTAACCATGTGGGTATGTGACTAGGTTACGAGATCTTACGCATTTCAATTCTAGCCTACCCCAACTTTTTTGGGACTCTACAACATCACTCTAGACAACTCCAACTTGTTTGGGACTAAAAAATTGTTGTTATTCTTTGTGTATTCAACCCTACGTACAAGTCAACTAGGTTACATAGGAAAGAAAATCATATTATTCAATTATTCAAAATTCCTACGAAAATCCTTTGCATCAAAGAGGCTCTAAAACTCTTCCCTCTAGGATTCGCCTCTCCTCTGTCTGCCACTCCATCGACCGATGGATTCGCCTCTCCTCTGTCTGCCACTCCATCGACCGATGACGGGAGAGGAATCCTAGTGCCTCCGCTTCAGCTAATAGTTTAGGTTAGTGATTTTTTAGTCCGGTAGGTGCAGCGCTCGGGTGAATGTCGACGCTTCTTCTTGGAGATTGTCTTCGGGGCTTCAATCATCTTTGAGTTTGTCCATCTAGACGTAGTAGACGGAGCTTCGGGTAGACTCATGTCGTCTCCTTGGGACGATGAGGTTAGGATTTCTCGTCGTCTAGCGAAATTTGGTGTCTGATGCAGTGACGAATGCGGCTCCAAAGCGCTAGTCCTCAGGGACACGTCACGCACGTGCATAAAGGCTTCTCGACTGTCAACAATAAAATCTAAGCCGGCTCCAAGCGTCTCATTCTAGTAGCAATAGTGATCGTTCGGTAATCTATGTGCCTCAATGTAATTTTTATTATGTTTGTTGCTTGAGATGTTTTATACTTCTAGAGAACTTTTAGAACAGAGCTGGATCCTTTTCCAAAAAAGAGGAGGCTCTGAAATATTGAATGACAAGCTTCACGCTTCCACTGGATTTGAAAATTATCTGCAAAGTCTGCAATCAAAAAGTGCCGGCTACCTTTTATTAGATCATGACTGCTTCGTTTTCCTTGTGTATGCACACAGACCTTATCATAATTCCTCCTAAACACGTCAAGTTTGGTCTACCCGACCTCTTATTTTTGAAGTTTGGTCTAGCCGACCTCTCTTATTTGGCTGAACCAACTCGACAATGTCAATACAATCCATGGATAAATCACACAAAACGTGTGTTTAGTGCAAAACGAGAGTGCACCAATATCATTTATGCACTTGGCTACAAAGCTGTCTTGAGTACTGAGGAGTTTCAGAACTTACTACGTAGTATTTCCTAGCACGAAGACTCCGCGCCAGGACAAATTGTTTCCGAAAGTACATCCTACAGGCACTAGCATGGCCCAACTGCTGTTCAGGTAGCCAGTTACTCTAGAGGTCAGATCCAAGAAGACCCAAACATGCGCTCAGGATATCAGAGTACCTAAGCACGATAGCAAAAACCACACAAGCACGAGTCCCTGATTCCTACATTCCACTCATTAGAAGCATGTATCAAGAACTTTACTACACGTGGCGATGTTAGGCAAGACTCCAGTTGCTAACGGGCGAGAAAATTGTATGACGGCATGTCCTCAATTTGCTGAATATCTTCAAGTAATAGCTCTCTCTCAAGCTGGCGTCGTGTGGATTTAATAACAGTCTGCAATGAGAGTATACCAATTTGGTCAGAAAAGAAGGGACTCTGTACGAAGAATGTGACGAGAATGCATACTGAAGAAAGGCATACATTGAAATCCATATATGTGGCGTGCATTTCAAGCCATTTCCGATCCATCAGCTTAAAAGTTATGCAGTAAAGAATATCAAAAGCCCGATCGTTTTCTGCAGAAAAGAACAATGGTTAGATGTTAGTAGCTAGGGGTACACTTACAGTTACAGTAGGAGCAGGCCACCCGTAATAAGATGGTGTGTTATTTATTACACCTATGATGTCATCCAATATTAAGGATATTAATTTCCATGTTATGGAATTAAATTAAATTTACTTATGGCCAAGTCTTCAACTGCCCTTATAATCGCTGTGCATTGAAGCATGGAGAACAGTCAAAGTTAGGCCATTCAACTGAGCCCACAAGATCAGCTGTAAGGATATTGCCTTGTTAACAAGCACTGAACCTTTAATCAGTCATTAATTACCTACAATTGATGTAGATTACCGCATAAAACTACTGTACTGTACAATTATTCTGGGACAAAAGGTTCGTATAGTAGCCATGTAAGATTTCAATTTTGCACAAATGTGACAGTAGACTGTACCTATAAGTAGATTTAGGAACACTGCTCCAATCAAAGACCTTGGCTTAGCTGCAGAAGAAATCAGTATTAGTCACTGTGCCATTGTTGATATTTGCAACAGCAAAACCAGTCTCACAGTTTAGAAAATTTGCCCAAGGGGAAGGTTACATAGAAGTAAATACATCAACTAATCAAGAAGCACAGAAAAGTTTAATGAACAAACCTGCTTGAAGATCAAGCATCTGAATGAGCATAAATGTAATATTTACTCCAGCTACAGCAAATGGATATTCCCATAATGCTCTGTCACCATTTTGCTTACAAAGGAGCTCCTCGAAGGATTTCTGCACAGAAAGTGCCTCATTGAGATGAATGAAAGGTCAAACATACAAAAATATAAACATTACCTATCTTAATAGTTCGATAATAAATATTATACATTGCAGTTATTAGCAAAGGATCATTAGCTGTTCAATTTTCGAAGGAGACAAGGTTCCATTGCTAGCTGGATAGATTTGTATAACTGTATATCGCATGAGTCCTTAGATTCTTCCCTGCTCTAGCTAAAAGAAAATCATTGAAACCTAGCAATTGGAGAGAAACAGCGATGAATCTGAACCAGCATTTACGTAAAGAGATTTGTACTCACTGGATAGTTCTTAGCGAAGTAAAGTAAATTCTCCAAAGAGATAAAGCCACCACCCCTGTAATTCCAGCACAATATATGATTCCGGATCCAAAATTTAACTAATAAATTGTTTATTTCGTAAAGGGCATGTGCGGGAATGAAGGAACGGAACAATACCTGAAATCTGTGGATGGATCTTTCCCTTGCCATCCCATCTCCTTCCATTGATCTGATACTAGTCCTAGAAGTTCAGTCCCAGGAAAAGAAGCATGCCAAAGGGCTTTGAGTGCTTCCTAATGAACAAAAGGTGTGATGAATGGGTTATCAAATGTAGCATTTGAAATGTATGTTCAGGTTTGCTAGATCAATATGAACTATTAATAGTAACAGAGAACAAATTATAAGCAAGGATTTGTGCTGGTGCGCTGCAGGATCATTTTTGGTCAATTTACTCATGCCAGAAATCACTTCCCCTACTTTGAACAATCTACGGGCACAGTAGTCTAACTAAACTGATTTACTGAGTTACACACATTCAGTAAATCCTGATACCCTGGGAACATCATATTACTCTGTTCTATAAAAGCAAACATGAGAGCACAGCCATTTTGTTAGGTACCACACTATACAATGTCAGACAACACTGGCCAGCCTTATAATCAGAGAACAAAGCTTGTCATGAGATTTTAACAGGAATACCCTGTGTTCATCTTACAATAGAGCAATATGGGGTGTCTGAAATACAGAAATAGCACACTACAACCGACAATCAAACACATTGGTGGAGACACCATCCACGGATCATACCTGATGTTCTCTATTTTGACTATCATAAGGCACCTCAATCCGGTTCTGTAATCTTTGTAGGCACTCTTCCTGCAATACAAAATCCATTACTGTCATAGGAAGCTTCTAAGTATTTTTTTCTTTAATGGTAGCTTCTAAGTTCAAAGTCCTAAAGACTACCACATGTGACATGCCAATTCCAGAGAGCAGTATTTGTTGGACCATTGTATACATCCTGTCGTAATCTAAGCACAAATACAATGAAACACGACGGTTGCACCCGCTGCGATTCCAGCTATCCTTTGCATTCATGTTTGAAAAGCAATCGCGTGATTACTACCTCAACAAATACCGAGCACCGTTCACCTGAATGGGGGTCAGATCGAAGGAAATGCGCGTGTCGCTGTCCCTCCTCTGCACGCAGACGCAGGAGAATCCCCTCCCGATCCACGCCGTCGACCCGGACACGACATCCGCTGGAAAAGGAAAAAAAACGCCCATGGACGTTCGTCAGCCTCTTTCCTGAACAAGCTAAGGGGGATCGGAGCGGCCTCACGCACGCACGCACCCACGTGCCCCACGTACCCGGCGATGGGTGGTGGTGGCCGGAGAGCCGGCGCACGGCGAGGAAGGAGCCGCCATTCTGCTCCATGCGGCGCTGCCCTCCCCCGTCCCCCTCCCTTCTCCCTCTTCCTCCTCCTGCGGTGCCCGCCTGCCTACGCGCCGCGATCAGCGAGGGATCCCCATGGCAGACTCGGGCCGCGGCTTGATCCTGGCGGGCGGGCGGGAGATCCCACGGGCGGATCACGGGGGGGAAAGTGGGGGGCGTGGCCGGGTGGGAGCGGGGCTGCACGACGACACGAGGGCTCGGCGCCGCGGCGGCCTCTTCTCTCCTCCTCTTATCTCCCGTCGCGTTGGCGTTGGCAGCTTTGGCGCTTCTGGATGGCTGGGCGGATGCCGACGGGGGTGGCGGCCTGCCCCTGCCTCGCCTTGTCCGCTGGGGATGGATGGATAGTTGCGCTCGTGTCCCGTTGCTTTCCGTTTTTAGCCAGATCTGACCACCCGTTAACCCCCTGCAATTAGCCCATGATTCCCGCTACCAAAATTAATTTCCTCGTGTGTTTTTTCTTTTGACAAACAACCCACATGCCCACAGGAAGAAAAAAACAGAGCGCTAACCGCTATCACAAAACACCCCAAATTTCTGCTACATTTTCGCTCCATCCATTGGCCGTATGTCTGCAGAAAATTGAAATCAAATTAGCTTGCTCATTTATTTATTTATTTGGAGTCGAGCTTGCTGATTTTTTTTAAAAAGAAATGAACAGCTGGAGCGCCATGTCTTCAGAGGGAAACCAAAAGCTAGCTACCAAAAATTATCCTCGAAAAACAAGCTACTCTCTAGATACATCTTCTTTTATCCATTTTAATGACAAGTATTTCCAGACAAAGGGAATACAAGTTAGCAAAAGTAACGGGGGGAAAAGCTAAACTACTTGCAAAGGTAACGGCAAGAAATTAAAAGGTGGTCATCGATCATCCCGTGGCCGAGAACGCTTACCTTGCGCTTGAAGTTAGGCGGCGAGCATAACCAGTTTAGAATGGGGTAGAGCGCACGTAAAGCGTTAGCGCACATCAACACGATAATTCCCTCCTACTGTGTAAACTTTGAACATCTAGCTTGTACTGCCAAACAGCCTGTTCATGGAGTACTTCGAGCGTGCCGTGCTCCTTTTTAGCATGTGTTCTTTGCTGCAAGCACTAGATTCCCCATTAGCGATATGCGAAATAAAGCAATGCGAATGGTACTCCTTTGTTATAGTCCACCTTTCTAGCATCAATCTTTAATCACGAAACCATATGCATCTCTTCTTTATCAAATTGATCGACGGTTTCAAATTTTATACGGAAAAGTAGCAATGTTCTTCATCGTCTCTCTCAAGGTTTAAGTACCTTGGTTGCATCTTCCAAAGCTGGGCCTCCTACATCTGCTCCACCAGTCATGACCATGGTCCAGGTCCACCCCTGTTCTCCAGCGATCAAGCTAAGCAAACATTATATCGACAGTCTGAAGTAAATCAGAAAAAAGAAGTCAGATATGATCAGAAGGGTTACCTTGAACATGGTAGTGCCTGATGGCTAACATTTTTGTATACGGTTATACCTTTATCTGTCATCACAGTAGTTCAGGCTATTTTATACTCACAAACACTGACCATGGTCATAAATCTTGTCCCCCAAGAAGCCAAGATCTAGATAAAGTACAATGTGGAGCAAGTGGCCTAAATTAACCATTCTAAATTGAGCTATTCTATGCATAAAATATGGCCATGCACATGGCAAGCAAATGCCTAGGTCGCCTTCCTGGGCTCTCTTTCAGCCCATTTTTCCTTCTGATGAAACCGAAGCCTGCGCATTCAACAGAGGCAAAAGGTTTTACAACTGATCTATGATGGAGTACATCAACTGGAGCACTATTTTATTGGAACTCACACATCCATAGACATTATTGCTCCTATACTAATATCCAGAAACAGATGTTACTACAAACAGAAAGCTTAAAGTGGCGTAGTGATTTCTTTGAGCTATGGTGGGAGTGGTTGATTCCACCTGCGCTTGATTTCAGTTTTTGTCCGAACCTCCCTGAGCTTCCCATCGGTTCCATAATCTCTCTCCATCACCAGATTAATCCCTTCCTCCGAGTACCAACTAACTCCGATGCAGAGTATACTGTCTTTATCTACGTCAACATAGGCGGTGACGCCTCCAGGCAACCAAAGTATAGTCACGTCTTGCATATCGAGCATCTCCTCCTCCCCGAAGAAAACAGAGCTCTCTGGCAAGCTTCTCTTCTTCATGGTCTCCATGCACAAGTATACAAAGGCGGCTCCACCCTCTATTTCTTTCACTTTCTCGCTGAAAATTGGTGTTGCACTGACTTCATATACTTTCCAGGGGCCTGTCAGTTCTGATGGTTTTGTCCGCTTTCTTTGAGAGAAAGGACTGACGTCAACAGGGGTATTACTGCAAAAAGAAAACATGCTATTCAGGAAGACCAAGCATAATTAGTTCATTAATCTACAAAAAGGCTGATGGTTCTTGTGCGTGAAAGAATAGCTGCTGAGACATGAAAGTTATGTTGCCAAACTATAGGAGGCCGATATATAAGACAGTTCAGATCATGAGGAAAAAGCATGCTCAAGCTGTAGATGAGAATGTCTTCAATGCTGTGAAAGTAGAAAGCATCTTCAAAGGATGAAATCAAGCAGCAGTAAACCAAGTTTTCAATTAGCCTTGTTTTAATTCGTCGCAAACAAACTACAGTCTGTGTTATGATATTCTGTGTCCTTTCTAGATTGATGGCACCAATCTGACACTATTAGTAAACCAATTCATCATTGTTCAATCTGTACAGTTTCCTCCTGAGTCATGATTGCTGAATAGCAATAAAGATATATGTCATGAGCAGAAAAACAGATAAACTTGTAGTACTGGGCAACAGGAATCATACTCTTCAACATGGATATTTGCTGGGCTAGCCCATTTTTCTTCATACACAGCAACCCTTACAGTTTGTATATTCGCTCCTCCTTCACTGAATTCAATGGTATGCACAATACGCAGTCTTTTGTGGCATCCTTTGACCAAACTCTAAAACAAAGCTCGATGTCATTGTCAGTTATGGATTGACAAATCCAAACCCACAGACAACACAAAGTGTCGAAAGGAGAAAGTTAAAGGCAGTTACACATGAAATGTATTATATTTATACATATACATGATCCTCAATAATTCATTCCCATAACAGTTGGAGCAGACTCTCCAGCAAAAGGCCAACATGATAATCATATTCTTGAACACAAACTAGTTGATTAGTAGTTACCTCTGCAATATGATTCCATAATACTAGCTGGCACAGATTGTTGTTACAAAACAAAGAAAGAGGAGGAGTCCCTAGCACATCATCAAAAGCATGTATACCAGCATCAATGTTGAGTTTGCTGTTTAAGCGTCTGTATGATTCATAAGAGCAATTCACATGTCTATGCAATAGTTATCACATGAGTCTAGTTTTGTTCCACTTGTAAAAAGCAAAAAAAAAAAAAAAAACAGATCTCAAAGGAAAGCATCAGGCAAAAGACTAATTCTCAGTCAACATTGCAGTATTTTACTGAACAGAAATTCAGTTTTCGGGGCAGATAGTAAAGTTCAGTAGAGAAAACATACTTGCTCAAACTGATACGTTGGTGAAAGGAAGTATTTAGATTCATCATATTCACCGATTTCGATATCGAGTGGACCTCTAGAGTATGATCCATCCTGAAAACGAAAAATGCAGTGGCCAGAGGAATAAGTCGATAATTCGACAAAACAGGAAATGTGTAACATTACTGAATTTAATTAGGGGAGATGATAACCCAGTCTCACAGCGAACAAATGTGATTGAACAGTAATGGATATACTTAATGTCAACAATATATTTAACTTACATGGGGAGGAACGAAAGGTCAGGAGCTGCATGGCTAGTTTGACATGGGGGAAACGTATTTTCTGAGCTAGATTATCTGCCTTATAGTTGTAGGGTAAGGCTAAGGAGATAACTCTACAGATTGTCTGGAAGCTCCTAGGATCTGTTTCAGTTTTTCTTGCGTGGCTCGTTTGTGAAAAGAAAGTTTGCTTGAATACAAACTAGCTGTTCAAGTTAAACTCGTCTTTAGAAAAGGACAGAGCTTAAGCTATGCAAACTATATCCAAAAAAGACCACCATGGTTCATGATTTTCCACAGACTCTGAAAAGTGAGCAGGCACTATGAGCATCTTAATAAGGTGCTGCTACTGAAGCAAACCTGCTGAGAGGTTCAAGGTTTAACATCACAACTAACTGCCTTTTCTAAAACACCATCTAAGCGTTCTATTTTCAGCATCAGGAAATAGGCTGTGGTTATAACTTCTAGATTACAACAGTAAAGAGGAATGCAATCATATTTTTGGTTCAGTTAGTTATGGCTAAATAAAATATACAGTGTAAGTAAGGTCAATCATCTATTGCAACTTTCAAGAGCTGAACAAGAAAAGATGTTTCAAAAAGCATTGGGAGTATTAGAAAAGGGCAGAAAAAATGGGTGAAGAGAAAAGAATCTTACCTCAAAAAATACAATCCCTGGTTCTTCAATCATAACATCTTCATCGAGTACATCGCTCTTTTTAAGATCAAAATATTCATGTGCAGGTAAATCAACAGTCCCACTTGAGCTACCATGATTCCATTCATCATCGCTGGCACTCTGCTTCTCAGCTTCCCCGTGAGGATTGAGTTGCACCCAATTTGTCTTCCTTCGGATCTCGGTTCCATGACCACTATCATACGACTTCTCGATGAGAGAAAGGGTGTAGCAATCATAAAGATACTCCTGTTTGCTTCCTAGTCCAACAGGTTCCATCTCTGCTGTGATTGGTGAGAACACAGCTCCGACACCCTTCCATACGCCACTTAAGCTACTCGCAAATGTATCCCAGGAAGGCCTTAATACAGATTCCTAAGATAAAAGAAGACAATACTCAATATATCAGAAATTACATCAACTGGATAGGATTTACTGGCCTGGTAACTGCTAGTATTTGATTGCAAGTTTGCTTCGCCACAAGTCATTCTCCATGGTATCCCACTATCTGAACTTCTGAAGCTAGCCCATCGCAAGTGAGTGACATGCTTTGCGAGGTGCACACTGCACAGTGGACTACAAACTAGCTGGTCCAACTCTGCAGCAGGCAGGGACTGGCAGCAGGCGTTGGTTAAATGGATAAATTGAACTCATAATCCCTATCAACCCGCATAACTGGGAAGATTTTGCAGGATGAAATTGGAGAATCGTCAGGATAACCCCCAAAATGGATTTGCAGGCCAAACTACACACGCCTGTCCATAGCACAAATAAGAGTCCAACTAGCTACAGTTAGATAGTGGATAACATCGGTGTACCTGGGTCTGGAGCACGGTCTCGACCTCCACCAGCATGGCACCGGAGACCAGAACCCTCGAGCCCGCGTCATTCTCCTTCCTCCTCCCCGGCGGCGGGGGCGGCCTGCTGCGGCCGGCCGGGCGCCTCCGCCCGCGGTGATTCTTTTGGGACCGAGACTTCTGCTCGGCGGCGCGTTCGTTGTCTACGCTCCAGACGTTCTCCTTCCCCCTGGACGACGCCCTCCCGCCCCGGGCGGCGCACCGGACGGTAGCCCTGGTAGAGGTGGAGGGGCGCTGGCAGTGGGCGCTGGCGCCCAGGACGGCGGGGCTGCCCCCGCACGCGCCCAGGCACGGCGGCTGCATGCTCTCGATCGGTGAGCGGCTGCTCGGCGAGTGTGCAGCCGGCGGTGGCGGAGGCGGATGGTTTGGACTTCGCGGATAGTGCCTCGGAGACCGTCGTTACGATGACACGCGGGCCCCGCGGCTACAAAGAGGAGGGAGACCTATCTCCCGGGAACACGCCTCTCCAACTTGCAAGCGTACTTCCGGGATACGCTTTTGGTGATGGAACTTGATACGCTTTTCTTAACGAAAGCAACTTTTCGTAAACGCCTTCCTAATAATCTGTTAATGCGAGAAAACTGTGGCGAAAGTGTGACTACAGTAGTGTGGCACTGATGCATTAGGGCCAGTAATTAAAAAAAAGACGTGGCTAGCGGGCGCCCGAGCGCCCGCTGGTGGGAAGGAGCGCTCTTCCAAATATGAAAGGAGCAGCCGACGCGCCTAATGTGATCCAAAAAAAAGGAATCTTGTCCGCACATTCATTTATTTGGGTGTTCAAAAAATTTAAAAAACTGTAAATTTTGATTGAAGCGTCCAAATTCAGTTTCGTTTTCACATCCGGATTTCTTGTGACGAGTTCTTCAAAACTAGCTCTCATATTGATAGGTTTTGTCGAACTTTTTTTCGAGGCAACTTTGGGTCCGATGGAGACAACTTTAATGCTATAGGAAGGCAACTTCATTTTTTTCCTAGTAGGACTACCTATTAGGTTGGTTAGTGTAAAAAAATGAGAAATTCACACAAAATATGAGGCACCTTTAGTGCTACATATAAGCAACTTCATTGCACTACGTGTATCAATGAAGTTTGCTAACATTATCACAACTTGGCTAACATAGCTGCTCAGTTGCCTATCCTGGATGTTTAGTTGGCTATCATTGATGTCCAGTTGCCTACAATACTATGAAACTAGCCTATCATTGATGTCTAGTTATCTGCTATTGATAATTAGTTACCTACTGAAGGAAATATGCCCTAGAGGCAATAATAAAGTTATTATTTATTTTCTTATATCATGATAAATGTTTATTATTCATGCTAGAATTGTATTAACCGGAAACATAATACTTGTGTGAATACATAGACAAACAGAGTGTCACTAGTATGCCTCTACTTGACTAGCTCGTTAATCAAAGATGGTTATGTTTCCTAACCATGGACAAAGAGTTGTTATTTGATTAACGGGATCACATCATTAGTTGAATGATCTGATTGACATGACCCATTCCATTAGCTTAGCATCCGATCGTTTAGTATGTTGCTATTGCTTTCTTCATGACTTATACATGTTCCTATGACTATGAGATTATGCAACTCCCGTGTGCCGGAGGAACACTTTGTGTGCTACCAAACGTCACAACGTAACTGGGTGATTATAAAGGAGCTCTACAGGTGTCTCCAAAGGTACATGTTGGGTTGGCGTATTTCGAGATTAGGATTTGTCACTCCGATTATCGGAGAGGTATCTCTGGGCCCTCTCGGTAATGCACATCACTTAAGTCTTGCAAGCATTGCAACTAATGAGTTAGTTGTGGGATGATGTATTACAGAATGAGTAAAGAGACTTGCCGGTAATGAGATTGAACTAGGTATTGGATACCGACGACCGAATCTCGGGCAAGTAACATACCGATGACAAAGGGAACAACGTATGTTGTTATGCGGTCTGATCGATAAAGATCTTCGTAGAATATGTAGGAGCCAATATGGGCATCCAGGTCCCTCTATTGGTTATTGACCGGAGACGTGTCTCGGTCATGTCTACATTGTTCTCGAACCGTAGGGTCCGCACGCTTAAGGTTTCGATGACAGTTATATTATGAGTTTATGAGTTTTGATGTACCGAAGGAGTTCGGAGTCCCGGATGAGATCGGGGACATGACGAGGAGTCTCGAAATGGTCGAGACGTAAAGATCGATATATTGGACGACTATATTCGGACATCGGAAAGGTTCCGAGTGATTCGGGTATTTTTCGGAGTACCGGGTAGTTACGGGAGAAGCAATGGGCCTTGATGGGCTTTAGTTGGAAGAGGAGAAAGGGCCAAGGGGCTGCTGCGCCCCCCCCCCTCCCCTCTAGTCCGAATTGGACTAGGGAAAAGGGGGCCGGCCACCTTTCCTTCTCCTCCACTTCCTTCTCCCTTCCTCCCCTCTTGGTGGACTCCTACTAGGACTCCTAGTAGGACTCCACATCCTGGCCGCACCAAGCCTTGGCCGGCCTCCTCCTCCTCCATCCTTTATATACTGAGGCAAGGGGCACCCCATGGACACACAAGTTGATCTTCGTGATCGTTCCTTAGCCGTGTGTGATGCCCCCCTCCACCATATTCCACCTCGGGCATATTGTAGCGGTGCTTAGGCGAAGCCCTGCGACGGTAGAACATCAAGATCGTCACCACGCCGCCGTGCTGACGGAACTCCTCCCCGACGCTTTGCTGGATCGGAGCCCGGGGATCGTCATCGAGCTGAACGTGTGCCAAGAACTCGGAGGTGCCGGAGTAACGGTGCTTGGATCGGTCGGATCGTGAAGACGTACGACTACATCAACCAAATGCTTCCATTGTCGATCTACATGGTACGTAGATCACACTCTCCCCTCGTTGCTATGCATCACATGATCTTGCGTGTGCGTAGGAAATTTTTTGAAGTTACTACGTTCCCCAACAGTGGCATCCGAGCCTAGGTTTTATGTGTTGATGTTATATGCACGAGTAGAACACAAGTGAGTTGTGGGCGATATAAGTCATACTGCTTACCAGCATGTCATACTTTGGTTCGGCGGTATTGTTGGATGAAGCGGCCCGGACCGACATTACGCGTACGCTTACGCGAGACCTGTTCTCCCGGCGTGCTTTGCACAAAGGTGGCTAGCGGGTGACAGTTTCTCCAACTTTAGTTGAACCGAGTGTGGCTACGCCCGGTCCTTGCGAAGGTTAAAACAGCACCAACTTGACAAACTATCGTTGTGGTTTTGATGCGTAGGTAATATTGGTTCTTTCTTAAGCCCGTAGCAGCCACGTAAAACTTGCAACAACAAAGTAGAGGACGTCTAACTTGTTTTTGCAGGGCATGTTGTGATGTGATATGGTCAAGACGTGATGAGATATAAGTTGTTGTATGAGATGATCATGTTTTGTTGAAGTTATCGGCAACTGGCAAAATCCTTATGGTTGTCTCTTTATTGCATAAGATGCAAGCGCCCAATAATTGCTTTACTTTATTGCTATGCGATAGCAATAGTTGCAAGAGCAATTGTTGGCGAGACGACCACGTGACGACACATTGATATAGATCAAGATGATGGAGATCATGGTGTCATGCCGGTGACGATAGAGATCATAACAGTACTTTGGAGATGGAAATCAAAGGCGCAAGATGATGATGGCCATATCATGTCACATGTTTTGATTGCATATGATGTTTATCTTTTATACATCTTATCTTGCTTTGATTGACGGTAGCATTATAAGATGATCTCTCACTAAATTATCAAGAAGTGTTCTCCCTGAGTATGCACCGTTGCCAAAGTTCGTCGTGCCCAGACACCACGTGATGATCGGGTGTGATAAGCTCTACGTCCATCTACAACGGGTGCAAGCCAGTTTTGCACACGCAGAATACTCGGGTTAAACTTGACGAGCCTAGCATATGCAGATATGGCCTCGGAACACGGAGACCGAAAGGTCGAGCGTGAATCATATAGTAGATATGATCAACATAATGATGTTCACCATTGAAAACTACTCCATTTCACGTGATGATCGGTTATGGTTTAGTTGATTTGGATCACGTGATCACTTAGAGGATTAGAGGGATGTCTATCTAAGTGGGAGTTCTTAAGTAATATGATTAATTGAACTTAAATTTATCATGAACTTAGTCCTGGTAGTATTTTGCAAATTATGTTGTAGATCAATAGCTCGCGTTATTGCTTTCATATGTTTATTTTGATATGTTCCTAGAGAAAATTGTGTTGAAAGATGTTAGTAGCAAAGATGCGGATTGGATCCGTGATCTGAGGTTTATCCTCATTGCTGCACAGAAGAATTATGTCCTTGATGCACCGCTAGGTGACGGACCTATTGCAGGAGCAGATGCAAACGTTATGAACGTTTGGCTAGCTCAATATGATGACTACTTGATAGTTTAGTGCACCATGCTTAATGGCTTAGAATCGGGACTTCAAAGACGTTTTGAACGTCATGGAGCATATGAGATGTTCCAGGAGTTGAAGTTAATATTTCAATCAAATACCCGAGTTGAGAGATATGAAAGTCTCCAACAAGTTCTATAGCTAAAAGATGGAGGAGAATCGCTCAACTAGTGAGCATGTGCCCAGATTGTCTGAGTACAACAATCGCTTGAATCAAGTGGGAGTTAATCTTCCAGATAAGATAGTGATTGACAGAATTCTCTAGTCACCATCACCAAGTTAGTAGAACTTCGTGATGAACTATGATATGTAAGGGATAACGGAAACGAATCCCAAACTTTTCATGATGATGAAATCGATGAAGGTAGAAATCAAGAAAGAGCATCAAGTGTTGATGGTTGACAAGATCACTAGTTTCAAGAAAAGGGCAAAGGGAAGAAGGGGAACTTCAAGAAGAACGGCAAGCAAGTTGCTGCTCAAGTGAAGAAGCCCAAGTCTGGTCCTAAGCCTGAGACTAAGTGCTTCTACTGCAAAGGGACTGGTCACTGGAAGCGGAACTGCCCAAGTATTTGGCGGATAAGAAGGATGGCAAAGTGAACATAAGTATATTTGATATACATGTTATTGATGTGTACTTTACTAGTGTTTATAGCAACCCCTCAGTATTTGATACTAGTTCAGTTGCTAAGATTAGTAACTCGAAACGGGAGTTGCAGAATAAACAGAGACAAGTTAAAGGTGAAGTGACGATGTGTGTTGGAAGTGGTTCCAAGATTGATATGATCATCATCGCACATTCCCTATACTTTCGGGATTAGTGTTGAACCTGAATAAGTGTTATTTGGTGTTTGCGTTGAGCATGAATATGATTTGATCATGTTTATTGTAATACGGTTATTCATTTAAGTAAGAAAGTAAATTGTTGTTCTGTTTACATGAATAAAACCTTATATGGTTACACACCCAATGAAAATAGTTCGTTGGATCTCGATCGTAGTGATACACATAATCATAATATTGAAACCAAAAGATGCAAAGTTAATAATGATAGTGCAACTTATTTGTGGCACTGCCATTTAGGTCATATTGGTGTAAAGCGCATGAAGAAACTCCATGCTGATGGGATTTTGAAATCACTTGATTATGAATCACTTGGTGCTTGCGAACCATGCCTTATGGACAAGATGACTAAAGACTCCATTCTCCGGAACAATGGAGCGAGCAACTGACTTATTGGAAATAATACATACTGATGTATGCGATCCGATGAGTGTTGAAGCTCGCGGCGGGTATCATTATTTTCTGACCTTCACATATGATTTGAGCAGATATGGGTATATCTGCTTGATGAAACATAAGTCTGAAATATTTGAAAAGTTCAAAGAATTTCAAAATGCAGTGGAAAATCATCGTGACAAGAAAATAAAAGTTTCTACGATATGATCACAGAGGTAAAACATTTGAGTTACGAGTTTGGTCTTCAATTAAAACAATGTGAAATAGTTTCACTACTCACGCCACCTAGAACACCACAATGTAATGGTGTGTTCGAACGTCATAATCGTATTTTATTAGATATGGTGCGATCTATGATGTCTCTTACCAATCTACCACTATCATTTTGGGGTTATGTATTAGAGACAACTGCATTCACGTTAAAAGGGCACCATCTAAGTCCGTTGAGACGACACAATCTGAACTGTGGTTTGGCAAGAAACCAAAGTTGTCGTTTCTTAAAGTTTGGGGTTGTGATGCTTATATGAAAAAGTTTCATCCTAATAAGCTCAAACCCAAATCGGAGAAATATGTCTTCATAGGATACCCAAAGGAGACTGTTGGGTACACCTTCTATCACAAATCCGAAGGCAAGACTTTTGTTGCTAAATTCGGAGTTTTTCTAGAGAAGGAGTTTCTCTCGAAAGAAGTGAGTGGGAGGAAAGTAGAACTTGATGAGGTAACTGTACCTGCTCCCTTATTGGAAAGTAGTTCATCACAGAAATCTGTTCCTGTGACTACTACACCAATTAGTGAGGAAGCTAATGATGATGATCATGTAACTTCAGATCAAGTTACTACCAAATCTCGTAGGTAAACCAGAGTGAGATCCGCACCAGAGTGGTACGGTAATCCTGTTCTGGAGGTCATGCTACTTGACCATGACGAACCTACGAACTATGAAGAAGCGATTGTGAGCCCAGATTCCGCAAAATGGCTTGAGGCCATGAAATCTGAGATGGGATCCATGTATGAGAACAAAGTATGGACTTTGGTTGACTTGCCTAATGATCGGCAAGCAATTGAGAATAAATGGATCTTCAAGAGGAAGACGGACGCTGATAGTAGTGTCACTATCTACAAAGCTAGAATTGTCGCAAAAGGTTTTCGACAAGTTCAAGGTGTTGACTACGATGAGAGTTTCTCACTCGTATCTATGCTTAAGTCTATCCGAATCATGTTAGCAATTGCCGCATTTTATGAAATCTGGCAAATGGATAAACAAAACTGCATTCCTTAATGGATTTACTAAAGAAGAGTTGTATACGATGCAACTAGAAGGTTTTGTCGATCCTAAAGGTGTTAACTAACTATGCAAGCTCCAGCGATCCATCTATGGACCGGTGCAAGAATCTCAGAGTTGGAATACACGCTTTGATAAGTTGATCAAAGCATATAGTTTTATACAGACTTGCGGTGAAGTCTGTATTTACAAGAAAGTGAGTGGGAGCACTACATCATTTCTGATAAGTATATGTGTATGACATATTGTTGATCGGAAATAATGTAGAATTATTCTGCAAAGCATAAAGGAGTGTTTGAAAGGAATTTTTCAAAGAAAGACCTCGGTAAAGCTACTTACATATTGAGCATCAAGATCTATAGAGATAGATCAAGACGCTTGATAAGTTTTTTCAATGAGTACATACCTTGACAAGATTTTGAAGTAGTTCAAAATGGAACAGTCAAAGAAAGAGTTCTTGCCTGTGTTGCAAGGTGTGAAATTGAGTAAGACTCAAAGCCCGACCACGGCAGAAGATAGAAATAGAATGAGAGTCATTCCCTATGCCTCAGCCATAGGTTCTATAAAGTATGTCATGCTGTGTACCAGATTTATTGTATACCCTACACTGTGTTAAGCAAGGGAGCACAATAGTAGATCACTGGACAGCGGTCAAAATTATCCTTAGTGGAATAAGGAAATATTTCTCAATTATGGAGGTGACAAAAAGGTTCATCGTAAAAAGTTACGTCGATGCAAGTTTTGACACAGATCTGGATGACTCTAAGTCTCGATCTAGATACATATTGAAAGTGGGAGCAATAAGCTAGAGTAGCTCCGTGCAGAGCATTGTTGACATAGAAATTCGCAAAATACTTACGGATCTGAATGTGACAGACCCGTTGACTAAAATCATCTCACAAGCAAAACATGATCACACCTTAGTACTCTTTGGGTGTTAATCACATAGCGATGTGAACTAGATTACTGACTCTAGTAAACCCTTTGGGTGTTGATCACATATCGATGTGAACTATGGGTGTTAATCACATGGTGATGTGAACTATTGCTGTTAAATCATATGGCGATGTGAACTAGATTATTGACTCTAGTGCAAGTGGGAGACTGAAGGAAATATGCCCTAGAGGCAATAATAAAGTTATTATTTATTTCCTTATATCATGATAAATGTTTATTATTCATGCTAGAATTGTATTAACCGGAAACATAATACTTGTGTGAATACATAGACAAACAGAGTGTCACTAGTATGCCTCTACTTGACTAGCTCGTTAATCAAAGATGGTTATGTTTCCTAACCATGGACAAAGAGTTGTTATTTGATTAACGGGATCACATCATTAGATGAATGATCTGATTGACATGACCCATTTCATTAGCTTAGCACCCGATCGTTTAGTATGTTGCTATTGCTTTCTTCATGACTTATACATGTTCCTATGACTATGAGATTATGCAACTCCCGTGTGCCGGAGGAACACTTTGTGTGCTACCAAACGTCACAACATAACTGGGTGATTATAAAGGAGCTCTACAGGTGTCTCCAAAGGTACATGTTGGGTTGGCGTATTTCGAGATTAGGATTTGTCACTCCGATTGTCGGAGAGGTATCTCTGGGCCCTCTCGGTAATGCACATCACTTAAGTCTTGCAAGCATTGCAACTAATGAGTTAGTTGCAGGATGATGTATTACAGAACGAGTAAAGAGACTTGCCGGTAACGAGATTGAACTAGGTATTGGATACCGACGATCGAATCTCGGGCAAGTAACATACCGATGACAAAGGGAACAACGTATGTTGTTATGCGGTCTGACCGATAAAGATCTTCGTAGAATATGTAGGAGCCAATATGGGCATCCAGATCCCGCTATTGGTTATTGACCGGAGGCGTGTCTCGGTCATGTCTACATTGTTCTCGAACCGTAGGGTCCGCATGCTTAAGGTTTCGATGACAGTTATATTATGAGTTTATGAGTTTTGATGTACCGAAGGAGTTCGGAGTCCCGGATGAGATCGGGGACATGACGAGGAGTCTCGAAATGGTCGAGACGTAAAAATCGATATATTGGACGACTATATTTGGACATCGGAAAGGTTCCGAGTGATTTGGATATTTTTCGGAGTACCGGGTAGTTACGGGAGAAGCAATGGGCCTTGATGGGCTTTAGTGGGAAGAGGAGAAAGGGCCAAGGGGCTGCTGCGCCCCCCCTCCCCTCTAGTCCGAATTGGACTAGGGAAAAGGGGGCCGGCCACCTTTCCTTCTCCTCCACTTCCTTCTCCCTTCCTCCCCTCTTGGTGGACTCCTACTAGGACTTGGAGTCCTAGTAGGACTCCACATCCTGGCCGCACCAAGCCTTGGCCGGCCTCCTCCTCCTCCATCCTTTATATACTGAGGCAAGGGGCACCCTATGGACACACAAGTTGATCTTCGTGATCGTTCCTTAGCCGTGTACGGTGCCCCCCTCCATCATATTCCACCTCGGTCATATTGTAGCGGTGCTTAGGCGAAGCCCTGCGACGGTAGAACATCAAGATCGTCACCACGCCGTCGTGCTGACGGAACACCTCCTCGACGCTTTGCTGGATCGGAGCCAGGGGATCGTCATCGAGCTGAACGTGTGCCAAGAACTCGGAGGTGCCGGAGTAACGGTGCTTGGATCGGTCGGATCATGAAGACGTACGACTACATCAACCAAACGCTTCCGTTGTCGATCTACATGGTACGTAGATCACACTCTCCCCTCGTTTCTATGCATCACATGATCTTGCATGTGCGTAGGAAATTTTTTGAAATTACTACGTCCCCCAACACCTACCACTACTGCTCAGTTGTCTAACTTTGTAATTAGTTCACTACAATATTATGAAGTTGCTTATCATTGCTTTTTTCTAAGTTGCTTAGAAACACTATGAAGTTGCCTATCATAGATGCTCAGTTGACTGCCATTACTATTTCAGTTACCTAAAATATATTAAAAAGTTGCCTGTCAATGTTGCTAAGTTGCCTATATACGAAACTAAATTGTTTATCATATCGAACAGGTATTCTATGCAACATAGGATAAGATTAGACTACTCACTAATCATGATAGGCAACTTAGGACAGGCTACCTCAGAAAGTAAGTTTCCTATAGCACTATCAATATGGAGATGAAACTAGTTATGATAGAATACTTGCTGGTTGTGGTAGAAAACTTTGAGATTGTTATGCACTCGAGCGGTGCACAAAAAAAGTTAGCAACTTTTGGGGTGTGTTTATACAACTACAGTGCACTCACCAAACAACTCATGTGTACTCTGAGTTGGTATCTAGAAAAAAGCAACCACATGTGAAAAAGTCTAAGTTCACCATTGATGGGGCTATTGAAGGCAAACAAGAACAATAACTTTAAGATTGTTATGCACTCGAGTATCACACAAAAAAAGTTAGCAACTTTCAGGGTGTTTTTGTGCAACTCCAGTGTATTCAACAAGCAACTCATGTGTGTTTTCCATTATTATATCCAGAGATTCAAATTGTTTTTGCCGGCAACTCGTGCCAAAATTATGAACAGCTTGTGTAATTTTGTGGGCGATTGTCTAATCCGTCCTCTATGAAATTCTCATCACCCTGTATACAACTTCTCATCTATCCCCACTTTCTCAACTAGCCAACACCCGCGAACTGGCTAGCCAACACACACACGCTAAAGGTTGAATGCAAAATAGGCATAATATATGTTGAACGCAAGTTGCTTCTTTAATATTGAAGGTTGCCTTCATGTAATTTTAAAGTTGCCTACGAATGATGCTCAGTTGCCTACATACGATGAAAATTTGCCCCACATGGTTTTTATGTTGTCTATGATATACTTGATAGGTAAATTCACTAGTACACATGATGCAAGAAAGTTGCTTCTATTTAGTACTAAAATTGCCTCGACTGGAACCAAAGTTGCTTTTAAAAAAATTCATCGAAACATGTACATATGGGATCTAGTTCTGAAGATCTCGTCGCGAGACACCTAATGGTGAAAACGGATTTTCATTTTGACACTCGGTTCAAAAGTTATAGCTTTAAAAAAATTGAGACGAAATAAAGTGAGATGACATCAGCACATGCATGCAGATAATCTTTAGTGACCATGCACCACCTGACAACACCATATACATAGCGAGGAGGAAGGAGGCCGTTTTCTTAGCAGTTTTGTCGCGTAGCAGGTGGGCAAACATGGGACAGCTGGCGTGTGCGCTCGCAACGTCCATCCGGCGCAGCTGCGCGATTAAGAATTCAGGTTAAAAAAATCGCTGCTGCCCTAGTATTTGAATTTACAAACTTTAATACATGACGCCTTTTATAGAAAAAAATTATATGCATGACTACCTTTTTGGGATATTTTTTATGAGTTGATTACACTAGTGGTGCCATAACTTGGCGCAGACAGTCATTTTGATGCTAGAAGTTGTGGCGTACATTGAAGTGCTGTAAAAACGTGACTCGGGCGTGCAAATAGAGTGTTTATCTCGTTTGTATATGAAATCCGTGTTGGCTAGGCGTGTGGAACCCGCTGTCAGTGACTGGACCAAGGAGAAGGGGTGTGTGGTCTGATTTTTTCCAAAAAAAGAAAACCTTGGAATATTGTTTTTTTTACAAAAAGACCATGTTGACGTGGCATTCTTCAACTCGGTGACCAGCGGGTCCCGCCTGTCAAAATATAACAGCAAAATGGTCAGCGCCTAGGTTCCGAACCCGCAACCACCTGCTACAAATGATGGGGTCTAACGACTACGCCATATATTTTCCACTACCTAATAGGGATAAGTGTTTTTAGGTAAACAGTTAGGCTTTATTAATCAATCGATATGTCTGCAGGTATTAATTAGGATCATGTGGTTGCCCCAACCAAATGTGGCGGACTTGATCCAAATATAAGAGCATGCCTAGCTAGTTTATGTGGCTCAAAATTTGAGCTCCTAGATTCAAACTTAAAAATACAGGAATTGAAGAGAGATTTCCACTCCTAGATCTCCTTGACTACTCTGCCATAGTTCCCACCCGAGCCTTCTTTGATATGCTTGACAACTGCTTCACAATCTGACTCGATCACCAGATTTTGGAGCCCAAGATCTTCAGCCAAAGACAGTCCCTCTCGACATGCAATAGCCTCAAGGCTAGCTGGATCCGTAAGACCTCTTATGACGAATGCTGAAGAACCCAAGTATGTGCCCGAGCTGTCTCTGCACACCGCAGTCGTTGTCCCAGCACCACGCGAGATGGCAGCGTCAACATTGATCTTCAAATGACCCTGGAGGCCTGGACAGCCAGGATCCATCTTCTCGGTGTTGGTCCTGTCGTGTTACCTAGGCGGTTCCCACTCGTGGGATTAACCTCCCCTGGTTCTGCAATGAAATGAGTAATGAACATATACGTGGACAGAGGGCTTTGGTCAATTCCCTCGTGAATCAGTTTATGCCGCGCCCACCATATAGCCCAGATCGTGACTGTCATCTTGGTAAATTTCTCATGCGAGAGCTTGTCAAGCAAAGTAAACAACCAACTCCTCGCGTTTTGTTCCTCGGTTTCCATCAACTCTTCAATCAGCTCCCTGTCAACCAGTGACCACACACATCGGGCTGTTGTGCATTCCAAAAGGCTATGCCTCCAAGAGTTCGGCATGCCACATATTGCACAAGTGCAACTTTTTTTTGAGACAATGATAGGGATAACTAACAATACTATATGTATTAATCAGAACACAGGTGGAGCTTAAATGGGCAGCATATATTGCAGCCATTTTGCACAAACAATTTTTTGACAGATATTTGTAAAACATAAGTAATAAAACTTATATTCAAATATTTATGCGTTATAAATATAAGTATATACAATAGTGTATTATAATAAAAACATTTAATTAATACGGATAATTGTGTGTTATAAATTTCAGTAATACAAACATGCTAATAACTATATAACTAACATGATGATATTAAAAGTTCTCATCCATATTAATTTAAATTTCAATAATAGAAATGATTAAATATCCAAATCAAAATTTTTAATGTTAGATTATGAATATGTTTAATTATACAAACATTGAACTATACAAATGTGCGTATAATTAATGTTTGTATAATTAGAATAATATTTTTAGTTGTTGTTTATAAAATATTTGCATTATTCAAAATTATAATTTTTTTATAATTCATCATGTTACTTATATGATTATTAAAATGGTTTTCCTATTGAAATTTATAACACACAAATATCCGTATTAACTAATTATTTACTAATCATAGTTTGTTTGTATAATATTTATAACACATAGATATTTGAACATAAGTTTTATTATTTGCGTCTTACAAATATCTTTAAAAAAATTGTTCGTGCAAAATGGGCGACAATATTTGTAGCCCATTTAAGCTCCACCTGCGTGAGATATAGTATTGTTATCCACGTTAGTCAGGCGGAAATGTAGGAGGGGTAGCCCTAAAAAAATGTAGGAGCGGTTTGATCCGCATGTATTGTGTCTGGTGGTTTCATGTTCGAAACTTGGTCTCCTCCATTTTGCTGTTATATTTTGATGGCAAGCGGGACCCGCTTGTCACTGAGGTGAAGAATGCCACATCCACGTGGACTTTTTTCTAAAAAAAATCAGAGGTTTTCTTTCTGAAAATCAGGCCACACGCTTTTTCTCCTCGGTCTAGTCACTGACAGCAGGGTCCACACACCTAGTCAATGCAGATTCCGTATATGAACAAGATAAGCACTGTATTTGCACGTCCAAGTCAAGTTTTTGCATCATTTGTACGTCACAACTTCTAACACCATCAGTGTAATCGACTCATTTTTTATCGAGATAAATACATTAGGAGTCTTAAAACTTGTGCGCGACGGTCCATTTGGTGCACAAATTTGTAAAATACGTGTTTCTGGTTCATGAACTTGCATGAAGGTGCAAATACGGTCACATTTTACGTGTGCGAACGTAATCTACTGCCTACTAGGTAGGTCATCATGGCAAGGGCCCGCTGTCAGCCTATGTAATAGTTCTTGCATGATAGATTTGCAGAAAAGCCCACGCCTTTTTATTCATACATTGGGCCATTCAAATAAAATAAATAAAACAAGGGCTGAGGTGGGGTTCAAACCATAACCTGCAGCTCGACATATCGTGTGTACTGCCAGCAGACTGACAAACAAATACACGTTTGTATTGCATGACTATAATATATATTTTATCAACAGGGACTGAAAAATTAAAGAAGAAATCAAACCCGAAAAACAGAATCCCCACAATTCGAACCTGTGAAATTGTGGTCGCCCATAACTAAGCTAACCACCAGGCTACAATGGCACAGGATGTTATAATGATATAAACACTGTTTATGTTGTTATGTCTTTTGTTCAATGTAAGAAATAAAAAAAACTTAGATTCTAGTGAGACCTTCCAAAAATGTCCATGTGTTATAAAGAAAGGTACATTAAATCTTAGATAATATTTCAACATTGTAAAATATATATTTGTTTAATTAAAAACATACGTTGCATTTAAAATGTTAATGCATTTCAGAAAATGTTCATGACATTTAAATTTTTTAATACAATGTAAAAAATGTTCACTAGTTGAAAAATATTTTGTATCATTCAAAAATGTTTAACATGTATTTGAAATAGGTAAAAAACTTGTAATTGAAAAAAAATGTTAATTATATGTTTAGAAATATTAAGCAAATATATAAATGTCTTTAGATGTATATCTGAAAGAGATAATGTGTATGAAAAAAATTGACATCAAAACATATAATTGAAAAAATGTTAATAATGTATTTGGAAAGTGTATAAAAATATTTCTGTTGCATAAAAATGTAAAATATGTATGTAAAACTATATATCAAAACATATATTTGAAAAAAATATTAATTACATATTTGAAAATGCTAAACATATATAGATAATAATGTTTAGTACGATACCATGCATTTGTTTTTGCGGGGATGTACCATGCATGTAGCTAGCTATGCATATATGACTATATAGTACTCCATCCGTCCCCTTATATAAGACGTGGATAGAGGGAGTAGTACGTATGAGCCCGTGTGTATTTATACAATATTTAAATACTATCCAACTCAAAAAATGTTTAACTATTATTTAAAATGTCGCGTACCTTTTTTTATAACGAATGAACATTTTTGTGAGGTCAGAAACACTAGAATAAGTAGTATTTCTTACATCAAACAAAAGAGATGACAAGATATAAAATGTTTAGCTCTTTGGATCATTCTTTTTTTGAGTAGCGTCCAAGACTCCACGTGGTCACAGGTTCGAACTGTAATTCTTTAATTTTTCCAGTCAGTGTTTATAGAATATAGATGGTAGTCGTACTATTCAATCACGCTGCCCACGCAAACTATTAGGGGCAGGTCATGTGTATGAAACCCACCACCTTTTCTCTTATGTTTTTTACTTTATGTGAAGGACCCAGTACACGAGTAAATAAAATTCAAAGGTTTTCTGCAAATCTACCATATGAGAACTGTTACAGTGGACGACACCGGGCCCTAGCGATGTTGGCGTGCCATGCAGGTTATAGATATGTCCGTGTAAGTAAAATGTGACTGTATTTGCATGTCCATGCAAGTTAGTGGACCAGAAACGTGTATTTTACAAGTTTGTGCACTAAACTGACCGCCACACGCAAGTTCTAAGACTTCTAGCGTATTTACCTCTTTTTTATCTAACAATCTACACTATCTTAACTTAATTTCAAATAGATGTAATAACACTAGTGGTGCCTAAACTTGCCATATATGTTCACTTTGGTGCCTGAAGTTGAAAAATACGCTGAACTGGTTCTATAACTTGGCAGTATGGTTCAAATACGGTTCAAATCATGTCTAGATATGTACGTATTGCTGACTAGACATCGCATGAAGAGTGTGCGTCTCAATGACCATCGGGTCTCACCTATCAGTGCACAACTGAAATAAACAAAAAAGTTACAAGGCTGGATTTTGAATAGATGACCTGTGCGCCACAGAGGACATGCGCCTACCAATTGCCCCATGCACGTTTGCTGTTTTCATTGCATCGCAAGTCAATATAAAGTTGGGTCATCTATTTTAGAACGGAGGGAGTAGGTTTTAGATATCTGACACAATCATGGAGTTAACTGGGCTGCAGTTAGTGCACCCATTTTACACATGTTAGTTGTTTTTCTTATTGTAGAAATTACAAAATATTCAGATAGTATATGAACTGATTATTCTTTTAGAAAATGTATTTCTTGTTCTAAAAAGTGTTCATGTGTTTTAATAAAGTATATGTATTTTTCAAAAGATATTTTTTTGAATAAAAGTAAATTTTAAAATATGTGTGATAAATAAACAATGGCCTAGTATTCCCCCAGGATTTTATACATTCTTAAATTTAAATTAACAATTTTCAAACTATACATACATTTGTCTACTTAAAACATTTTAATTACATGAATTTTTAGTAATACATAAATATTTTATAAAATTACATTAACATGTTTTAAAAAATATGCATATTATTTCCAAAGACGAGAAGATTCTAGCTTTATTTTTTTACTAATACAATAATTCACATAAGTTTTAGAATTACTAAAAATGAAAAAGAAACTCACATCTCGAAGGGTCGCGTACAAAAGGAAAAAGAACTAATAGTTTATAAAAAGGACCACGTGATATTTTTTTAACACAAAGGATTTGAAAACGAGATTAACATTTCGAAAATGTATAACTGATAGGTGGTACCTGATGGTCATTTAGACGCACTCTTTCCATGTCAGACTGTCTCGGCACTGCAAGTGGGCCCCGTGCCACGCTGGCATTTCTAGTCAACAATACATACATATTTGGACGTGATTTGAACCGTATTTAAATCATACCGCCAAGTTATAAAACCGGTTCGGCGTATTTTTCAAGTTTACGCACCAAAATGAACATTAATGACAAGTTTAGGCATCACTGGTGTTATTACCTCTTTCAAATAATTAATATGAATGTGCATGCCTACTTGCTTGCCTACGGTACTCTCTTTTCTCGAAACAAGGTTGTCTACTCTCTCCAAATTGGAATATAAGTCGGACATGGGTTTTTAGGTCCTCGAGCGAAACATGTGTTGTGTGCCATAAAAATTATATCTCTAGATTCATAGACGAATGAACTTTCTAATTATATATTCGTAGTTAAATTGACAACCTAAATTGCCGTGTCCAGTTTATATTCTCATCCAGAGGGAGTATGTGCTATCACATATGTGCTTTTACAAATAGATGATACCCACTCATTGTTGCGGAAATCAGTTGCAATATATTCCAATGGATTTTTTTGCAAATTATTTCAATGGATTTGATTCTGTAAAACCTAAGACTACATATTATCGATTGTTTTTTTATTATTGTGCAGCTGAATATTTGAATCAACAATATGTAAATAAACCTAAGACTACATATTATTGATTGTTTTTTATTATTGTGCAGTTGAATTATTTTTTATTGAATGTAAGTGACATCATATAATAGAAAGGTTTTTCCATGCATGTTTTTTTTGAACATCAGTACAGACGCAAGCGCTCATACATACGCGCATACACTCATCCCTATGAACGCGCACACGCACACCCTACCTCTATGAGCACCTCCGAGAGACTGAGCCGGCATGTCATCTTGAAATTTACGAAGTCACCATAGGCGCCTCGTCGTCGACGGAAACGTCTCCTCCCACTGAAAGCGCATCGCTGGAAATTCTGAAATAAATTCAAAAATAATGCGAGCATCAGGACTTGAACCCTAATGGGCTAGGGATACCACTGTCCCTCTAAGCATCCAACCACATGTTGGTTGAGGTGGGCCTTTCATGAGGTATCATGGGTAGTGAGATGGTAAGTGTATTTGTTGAGATAAATGGGACTAGTGGGGATGACTTAGTTTTTTTATATAGGATACCTTGGACTCGATGTATGCAGAACAGTGGGTAGTAGCTTTGGAATGGGTGGTAGATGCAGTTAAACTAGTTGAGGATAACAAACAAGATGAAATGGATGATTGAGAAACAATACAAGTTCTCGATGAGGGATTCTTATTTGCATGTTCGGATCAGTGAGGTACCCCTTAGGGTTGATATTTTTTTTGTGTGGTTGGTGCTTGGAAAGAGCTTTAAGAGAGAATTGATTGGGAATGGTCAATGTTACTTTTTGTGGACAGAAAGTGCTCCAGCCAAACTGGTGTGGTAGGTGGTGGTTTGTGCATTTGGTCTTACAAGACCTTGTGGTTGCACAGAGTGTCTATTTGGAGATTGGATAGATTATTTTGCATCCCCAATTGATGCTATGCAGAGGAGCAACATTACGTTGGACAATGTAGAAGACTAGAGCAGCTTGTTTCAAACAACAATACCAGCTTGTTTTAAACATTTTCAGTCCGCGCCGAGGTCCTCTTTAGAGCGGTGTGCGCGGGGTTTTTTATGTGTGCTATTCAGTGGTTGTGATGGTTTTCGCCCGGTTCTCTATAATTAATTGGGCAATATGGTTTTTGCTCGGGTTTTTTTAATTAACTGAGCAACTGTTTTCTTCTTAATAAATGCAAGATTACTGCTATTTTTGAAAGAAAAAGAGTTTGTGTTGTAACCTTGATTTCGCAAAAAGAACGAAATCAAATATGAGGGAAGCACTATGGCACAATCGCGGTAGATACTCGCACGTCAACCGTGGTATCATCATGACCTAAGCAGGGCTGGACATCTCCCCGCGTGAGGAGATCAGACAGCGCCGGTGCCGCCGCGCACCACCACCGTATGTGCGAACCTTCGTGCTACATTTTTCCCAATATCAACAAGGTGGCCAGGGACGCTTACACACGAAGTCATGGCCGTGCTCCGATGATTGGCATGATTGCAAACTAGGAGTAAAAAGTTTCTCACGCCGGTGGTGTCCTCAGCCTGGGCCGTGCGTTAGAATCAGTTGTATAGGGATAGGATTCTCATTTGAATTGTAATATGTTTCTATTCATTTTTCTGTTACTTCTCCTGTAAACGATGAGATCGATCTTTCCTTCTCTCGGACGATCTCGTCTTCCTTGTAAGCCACGGCAAACCTCCAATATATACAAACGCGGCCCAGACGAAAGGTTCTACGCTTACTCATTGTCTTTCATGGTAACATAGCCTCTTCCTTTAAGATCGGAACGAGATCGCATCTAGCTACCTACCGGCGACCGAGCCATGTCGACCACCACCTCCGCTGCCCCGATGTCCAGCACCACGGGAGCGCTCATCACCGCCTCGTCCTCCACCTTCGCCCCATCCTTCACCTCCAACAACTCTTTTCGGATCGCCGCCCCAAGAGAAGCTCACCCGGGAAAATTTCCTATTCTGGAAGGCCATCGTTTTGCCCCAGATCAAGGGCGCGCAGATGGAGCACCATCTCGACGCGACGAGTCAGGCACCGCCGGCCACCCTCACCATCACCAAGGACGGCAAGGAAGAACAAGTTGTAAACTTTGCATGCTCCCTATGGTTCGCACAGCAGCAACAACTCCAAGGCTACTTGATGGGCTCCCTCTCTCGCGACATCCTTGCGCAGGTCGCTACGCTCCAGACGCCGGCACAAGTATGGAGTACCATCCACGCCATGTTCGCTGCCCAGAGTCAAGCTCAAGCGATCAGTACCCGCATCGAGCTGACCAACCCGCAAAAAGGTAATATGACTATGGCTGAATATCTTGGAAAGATCAAAAGCCTCACTGATGAGGTTGCCTGCACCGCCGCTGCGCTCTCTGACCCGGAGATCATGTCCAAGATCCTTGCTGGGCTGGACATGGAATATAATCCGGCTGTCTCGGCTCTGGATGCTCGAGTTGAACCCATCACCGTGCAGGAGCTCTACAGCCAGCTTCTTAGCTTCGACGCTCGTCTCAGCCTCCTCCACGACACCAACATCCGGCAGTCTTCTGCCAATTCTGTCTCTCGTGGCCGCGGTCACCAGGGGCAGCGCGGCGGCAGGCGTGGGCGCGGCGCCAACCAGCAAGGCGATGGCGGCTACAGCAACTACAGCAACTCCAACTCCAGCGGTGGCAGCAGCTACACCAACAAAACAGGGGGAGGCGGCTTCAACAACAACAACAACCGCCGCCCCTCATCCTCCCGTTCGCGCCCTCGCTGCCAACTCTGCAAGAAGGCAGGCCACGAAGTCATGGACTGCTAGCACCGCTTTGATGAAGATTTCGTCCCTGATTCGCGTCTTGTTGCGGCGGCCATGCGTGAGCAAGGAGGAGAAAGAGTTTGGTACGTCGACTCTGGCGCAACGGACCACGTCACAAGTGAACTAGAGCAACTTGCTCTCCGTGAAAAATACCTCGGCAACGACCAAATTCACACCGCAAGCGGTGGAGGTATGTACATTACACACATTGGTCAAGTTTTTATTAATTTGCCCTCTCTCAAACGTGATCTTGTCTTAAAAGATGTCCTTCATGTTCCACAAGCCGACAAAAACCTTGCATCTATGTCTCGTTTAGCCACTGATAATAATGTCTTCTTTGAAACTCACCCTCGTTACTTTTTTATAAAGGATCCGGCAACGAGGGAACTCCTCCATCACGGTAGAAGCATTAGAGGTCTCTACCCCATCACATCCGGAGCACTTAGTCGCAAGCGTCGTCGAGTCTACTCCGTCATCAAGCGCTCCTTGGCAAGGTGGCATCAACGATTAGGACATCCGTCATCGATCATCGTCAAGCAAGTAGTTAATAAAGGCAATCTCTTATTGTCAGATAGCCAAGTTAGTGAGTCTGTGTGTGAAGCTTGTCAATGTGCTAAGAGTCATCAACTCCCTTATCCTAAGTCAACTAGTGTGTCTCATGCTTCTTTAGAGCTTATTTTCAGTGATGTATGGGGTCATGCCAGAGATTCTTTTGGTAGAAAGAAATATTATGTCAGTTCCATCGATGACTACAGCAAGTTTACTTGGATTTATTTGCTTAAGTACAAATCTTAAGTTTTCTCTGTTTTCCAAGAGTTCCAAAAACTTGTTGAAAGACATCTTGATAGAAAAATCCTAACAGTCCAAAGTGACTGGGGGGGGGGGGAGTATCAGAAACTAAATTCTTTCTTTCGTAGAATAGGCATTGAGCATCATGTCTCATATCCTCATGCTCACCAACAAAACGGCTCCGCTGAGCGGAAACATCGCCACATTGTTGAAGTTGGTCTTTCTCTTCTTGCTCATGCCTCTATTGAAGGAAATATGCCCTAGAGGCAATAATAAAGTTATTATTTATTTCCTTATATCATGATAAATGTTTATTATTCATGCTAGAATTGTATTAACCGGAAACATAATACTTGTGTGAATACATAGACAAACAAAGTGTCACTAGTATGCCTCTACTTGACTAGCTCGTTAATCGAAGATGGTTATGTTTCCTAACCATAAACAAAAGAGTTGTTATTTGATTAACGGGATCACATCATTAGGAGAATGATGTGATTGACATGACCCATTCCATTAGCTTAGCACCCGATCGTTTAGTATGTTGCTATTGCTTTCTTCATGACTTATACATGTTCCTATGACTATGAATACTTTGTGTGCTACCAAACGTCACAACGTAACTGGGTGATTATAAAGGAGCTCTACAGGTGTCTCCAAAGGTACATGTTGGGTTGGCGTATTTTGAGATTAGGATTTGTCACTCCGATTATCGGAGAGGTATCTCTGGGCCCTCTCGGTAATGCACATCACTTAAGCCTTGCAAGCACTGCAACCAATGAGTTAGTTGCGGGATGATGTATTACAGAACGAGTAAAGAGACTTGCCGGTAACGAGATTGAACTAGGTATTTGGAATACCGACGATCGAATCTCGGGCAAGTAACATACCGATGACAAAGGGAACAACGTATGTTGTTATGCGGTCTGACCAGTAAAGATCTTCGTAGAATATGTAGGAGCCAATATGAGCATCCAGGTTCCGCTATTGGTTATTGACCGGAGACATGTCTCGGTCATGTCTACATTGTTCTCGAACCCGTAGGGTCCGCACGCTTAAGGTTACGATGACAGTTATATTATGAGTTTATACATTTTGATGTACCGAAGTTTGTTCGGAGTCCCGGATGTGATCACGGACATGACGAGGAGTCTCGAAATGGTTGAGACATAAAGATTGATATATTGGAAGCCTATGTTTGGATACCGGAAGTGTTTCGGGTGAAATCGGGATTTTACCGGAGTACCGGGAGGTTACCGGAACCCCCCGGGAGCTAAATGGGCCATGATGGGTCTTAGTGGAAAAGAGAAGAGGCTGCCCTACATGGGCCGCGCGCCCCTCCTCTCCCTTGGTCCGAATAGGACAAGGAAAGGGGGCCGGCCCCTCTCTCTCTTTTCCCCCCTCCGCGAATCCTATTCCAACTAGGATTGGGGGGGGGGGGAATCCTACTCCCAGAGGGAGTAGGACTCTCCTGGCGCGCCCTCCTTGGCCGGCCGCCTCCCCCCTTTAGTCCTTTATATACGGAGGCAGGGGCACCCCAGAGACACAAGTTGATCCATGTGAAATATTCCTTAGCCGTGTGCGGCGCCCCAGCCACCATAGTCCTCGATAATATTGTAGCGGTGCTTAGGCGAAGCCCTGCAGCAGTAGTACGTCAAGATCGTCACCACGCCGTCGTGCTGACGGAACTCTTCCCCGACACTTTGCTGGATCAGAGTCCGGGGATCGTCATCGAGCTGAACGTGTGCTAAAACTCGGAGGTGCCGTAGTTTCGGTGCTTGATCGGTCGGATCGTGAAGACGTACGACTACATCAACCAAACGCTTCCGTTGTCGATCTACTAGGTATGTAGATCATACTCCCCCTCTCGTTGCTATGCATCACCATGATCTTGCGTGTGCGTAGGATTTTTTTTGAAATTACTACGAAACCCAACATCTATGCCTCTCAAGTATTGGGATGAAGCATTCATCACTACCACCTATCTCATCAATCATCTCCCTAGTAAGGTCATTGGCAACACTACTCCATTGGAGAGATTATATCAAAAGAAACCCGACTACAACTCTCTTCATATTTTTGGGTGCGCTTGCTATCCCAATCAACGTCCATATAACCGTCACAAACTCGAGCTTCGCTCCACCCAATGTGTCTTTCTTGGCTATAGCAATCCTCACAAAGGGTACAAGTGCTTAGAAATTACCACTGGACGAATCTATATTTCCAGAGATGTTGTTTTTGATGAAACACTTTTCCCGTTTGCCAAACTTCATCCAAACGCGGGGGCTCTTCTTCGTGCTGAAATAGCACTCCTTCCAGATTATGAGGGTGAATTACATAAAACTGATCATGTGCAAAATTCCATGCAAAATTGTGGTTCTAATGATATATGTGTGCAGATTTGGGTCATCATTTTACGTGTTTAGATGTGGACAAAGCAGGCACACGATCTCAGGCTGATTTCCCTAGCAGTGGCGCGCGATCCGGTGCAGATTCTCGCGCCAGTCCTGCTGTCCCCATCGGTGCCCGATCCGAGGCGGAGTCGGCTTTGCATGCACCCGATCACGTGCGGGCGGAACCACCCAGCCCGGTCGCGCAGGTGGCCGACAGCCCACTAGTGGAGGATCCCACCAGTCCAGGGGCGGTCTGAAGTGCGT